>NW_027556402.1:141660475-141865475 GCF_003287225.1 Phascolarctos cinereus
GTAAAATACCTCATTGGTAAAATGACTGACTTGGAAAGTTGATCCAGGAGAGACAATTTAAAAATTATTGGACTACCTGAAAATCATCATAAAAAAAAAAAGAGCCTGGACAGTATCTTTCAGGAAATCATAAAGGAAAGCTTCCCTGAGGTCCTAGAATCAGAAGGTAAAATAGCCATGGAGAGAATCGACCTACCACATCCTGAAAGAGACCCAAAATTGAAAATGCCAAGGAATATAGTAGCCAAATTCTAAAATTACCAGGTCAAAGAGAAAATACTGCTAGCACACAGAAAGAAATGATTTAAATATCATGAAATCACAGTCAGGATTATACAGGACATTGCAGCTTCTATATTAAAAGACTGCAGGTCATGGAACATGATATTCCATAAGGCAAAGGAGCTTGGATTGCAGCTAAGGATCAACTATTCAGCAAAAATGAGCATGATTTTTCAAGGGAGGAGATGGATATTCAATGAAATAGGGGACTTTCAAACCTTCCTGATAAAAAGACCAGAGCTCAACAGAAAATTTGATGTTCAAGTACAAGACTTAAGGGAGACATAAAAAGGTAAATAGGACAGAAAGATACAATATGTTGTTAATAAGGGTAAACTGTTTGCATCCCTACAAGGGAAGATGACATTTGCAACTCTTGAGAACTGTATTGTTATTACACCATGTTAAAGGAGTATACATAAAGGGGGTGGATGTGAGTTGACTTTGATGTAATGATAAAAAAAAATTCTAATCAAATGAGTTAAATGGATCCAAGTAAGTGGATTAGTCTGATCTAAGAAAATGTACTGAGAAACAGGGAGGCAGACAAAGGCAAATTACATTACAGGAAAAGACACAAAAATCTATTACAGTAGAGAAAAAGAAGGGGGGGGGAGCATTGTTTGAATTTGGTACAAGAAGGGAATAACGTAATCAGTTATGTATAGAAATCTAATTTGTCCTATTGGCAGTATGAAGGAAAAGGGGAAAGAAAAGGGAGGGGTGAGGTAAAAGGAAGAAAAGAATCAGTAAGGGTAAAGGGGAAAAAAAGGGAAAGGGCTAATAGAAGGGAGGAGGGACTGAGGGAGGCAGTGGTCAAAAGCAAAATATTAGTGAGGAGGGAAAAGGAGAAAGGATAGAGAAAAGCATAAATGGGGAGAGGAGGAGGATGGAGAGAAAGAGATAGTAATCATGACTGTGAATGTGAATGGGATGAACTCTCCCATAAAACAGAAGCAGAGAGCAGAATGGATTAAAAACCATAATCGTACAATATGTTGTTTAAAAGAAACACATTTGAAAAAGAGTGACACACAGGGTAAAGGTAAAAGGCTGGAGCAGAATATATTATGCTTCAGCAGAAGTAAAAAAAAAAAAGCAGGGGTAGCAAGCCTGATCTCAGACAAAACAAAAGCAAAAATAGATCTAATCAAAAGAGATAAAGAAGGAAACTACATCCTGTTAAAAGGCTCCATAGACAATGAAGTAATATCATTACTAAACATATATGTACCAAATGGCATAGCATTGAAATTGTTAGGGAATTCAGGAAGAAACAGACAGCAAAGCTATACTAGTGGGGACCTCAACCTCCCCTTCTCTGAACTAGATAAATCTAAACACAAAATAAACAAGAAAAAAGTTAAGGAGGTGAATAGAACATCAGAAAATTTAGGTATGATAGACTTCTGCAGAAAACTGAATGGGGATAGAAAGGAATATACTTTTTCTCAGCAGCACACAGCACGTACACAAAAATTGACCATGTACTAGGTCATGAAAACCTCACAATCCAATGGAGAAAGTCAGAAATATTAAATCCATCCTTTCCAGATCATGATGCAATAAAAATTATATGTCATAAAGGGCCATAGACTAAAAATAATTGGAAACTAATCTAATCCTAAAATGAGTGACTAAAACAACAAATCATAGAAACAATCAATAACTTCCTTCAAGTGAATGACAATAATGAAACACCACACCAAAACTTATGGGATGCAGCGAAAGTAGTTCTTAGGGGAAGTTTTATATCTCGAAATGCTTACATAAATAAAATAGAAAAAAAGGAGATCAGTGAATTGGGCATACAACTAAAAAAAAACTAGAAAAATAACACATTAAAAATCCTCAATTAAATGCCAAATTAGAAATATTGAAAACCAATAGAAAAATTTTAAAAATTGAAATTAGGAAAACTATTGAACTAATAAATAAAACTAAGAGCTGGTTTTATTTAGAAAAAAAACAATAAAATAGATGAACCTTTGGTTAATTTAATTAAAAAAAAAAGAAAGAAAAAACCAAATTACTAGTGTCAAGAATGAAAAGGGTGAATCTACCACCAAGGAAGAGGAAATTAAAACAATAATTAGGGAACTATTTTGTCCAACTGTATGACAGTAAATTTGACAATCTCAGTGAAATGGATACATATTTAAAAGAATATAAATTGCCCAGATGAAGAGAAGATGGAGTAAAATACTTAAATAACCCCACCTCAGAAAAACAAATTGAACAAGCCATTGATGAGTTCCCTAGGAAAAAATCTCCAGGTGCAGATCGATTTACAATCAAATTCTATCAAACATTTAAAGAACAATTAATTCCAATACTATATAAACTCCTCGGGAATACAGGTGAAGAAGGAGTTGTACCAAATTCTTTTTTTATGATACAAATATGGTGCTGATACCTAAACCAGGAAGAGTCAAAACAGACAAAAAAAAGTATAGACCAATTTCTCTAATGAATATAGATACAAAAGTTTTAAATAAAATATTAGCAAATGGATTACAGCAACTTATAACAAGAATAATACACTATGACCAGGTAGAATTCATAATAGGAATTCATGGCTGGTTCAATATTAGGAAAACTATCACCATAATTGATCATATCAGCACCAAAACTAACAGAAACTGCATGATCATCTCAATAGATGCAGAAAAAGTTTTTGATAAAATACAACACCCATTCTTATTAAAAACAACTAGAGAGCATAAGTATAACTGGAGTCTTCCTTAAAATAATAAATAGCATCTACCTAAAACTTCAGCAAGCATCATATGTAATGGGGACAAGTTAGAAGCATTTCCAGTAAGATTGGGGGCAAAACAAGGATGTCCATTATCACCACTGTTGTTCAATATCATACTGGAAACTTTAGCTTTAGCAATAAGAGAAGAAAAAAAAGAAATTAAAGGTATCAGAATAGGCAAAGAAAAACCAAGCTATCACTCTTTGCAGATGACATGTTAATATCCTTAGAGAATCCTAGGGAATCAAGTAAAAAATTACTTGAAATAATAAACAACTTTAGCAAAGTTTCAGGCTATAAAATAAACCCACAAAAATCATTAGCATTTCTATATATTACCGACAAAGCCCAACAGCAAGAGATAGAAAGAGAAATTCAATTTAAAATGACTGTAAACATTACAAAATATTTAGGAATCTACTTGCCAAAACAAACTTAGGAACTATATGAACACAATTACAACACACTTTGCACACAAATAAAGTCAGATCTAAATAATTGGAAAAAACATCAGTTGCTCATGTGTAGATCAAGCTAATATAATAAAAATAACAATTCTATCTAAACTAATTTACTTATTCAGTTCCACATCAATCAAACTACCAAAAAATTATTTTGTATAGTTAGAAAAAAATAATAACAAGATTCATTTGGAAGAAGAAAAGGGCAGAATATCAAGGGTACTAATAAAAAGAAATGCAGGGGAAGGTGGCCAAGCCATTCCAGATCTTACATTGTATTATAAAGCAGCAATCATCAAAACTGCTTGGTACTAGCTAAAAAGCAGAGTGGTGGATCAGTAGAATAGGTTAAGTATGTAAGACACAGTAGTCAATGACTATAATAATCTATTATTTGATAAGACCAAAGACCTCAGCTTCTAGGATAAGACCTCACTCTTTGACAAAAACTGCTGGGAAAACTGGAAAAGAGTATGGCAGAAACTAGGCATTGATCAGAATCTCACATCATATACCAAAATAAAGTCAAAATGGGTTCATGATTTAGATATGAAGGCTGATACTTTAAGAAAAGTGGGAGAGCAAAGAATAGTTTATCTATCAGATCTATGGAGAAGAGAACAATACATGACCAAACAGGAAATAGAGAACATTATGAAAAGCAAAATGGATAACGTTGATTACATTAAATTGAAAAGTTTTTTGTACCAACAAAGGCAATACAACTAAGATTAGAAGGAAGGTAGAAAATTGGGAAAGAATTTTTACAACCAGTCTCTCTGATAAAGGCCTCATTTCTAAAATACACAGCAAATTAAGACAAATTTATAAGAACACAAGCCATTCCCCAATTGATAAATGGTCAAAGGATATGAACAGACAGTTCTCAGATGAAGAAATTAAGGCCATCTATAGTCACATGAAAAAAATGCTCTAAATCATTATTGATTAGAGAAATGCAAATCAAAACAACTCTGAAGTACCACATCACACCTATCAGATTGGCTAACATGACAAAACAGGAAAATGATAAATGTTGGAGAAGATGTGGGAAAATTGGAACACTAATACATTGTTGGTGGAGTTGTGAGATGAACCAACCATTTTGGAGAACAATTTGGAACTATGCCCAAAGGGCTACAAAAATGTGCATACCCTTTGATCCAGCAATAGTACTTCTAGGGCTATATCCCAAAGAGATCTTACAAATGGGACAAGGACCCACATGTACAAAAATATTTGTAGTAGTTCTTTTTGTGGTCACAATCTCTTATCTAAATCAGTTGTAAAGGGGGGAATACATATACTTATACTCACTTCAGTATAGAAATCTATGTTAACCAACAGGGAAGTAGAAGGAAAAGGGGATAAGAGAAATGGAGAGTGTTGACAAAAGGAAGGCCTGATAAAGGAAGGCAGCGGTCAAAAGCAAAAACTTCAAGCGCAATAAACTTTATATACACACCTATGTATATATTATACAATATATTACATGTTATTACCATATATTATATAATACATATTATAATGTATCATCATGTTATATTTATAATATGTTTATATATGTGTGTGTATATGTATATGTGTGATATATATATGTGTGTGTGTATATGTATATATTTAAATATGTGTGTATATATGTATATATATATATATATACATATATATATATATATATAGAGAGAGAGAGAGAGAGAGAGAGAGAGAGAGAGAGAGAGAGAGAGAGAGAGAGGGAGAGAAACGGAAAGACAGAGAGACAGAGAGGCAGGTTAGCATGATGAGGGGAGGGTCACAGGAAAAACAGTTGAAGGAAGTCTGTTATTTAGCCTACAGTATAGGACACTGGGAGATGTTGGGATGTACTGGTTGTCTTCAAGTATTTGGAGGGTTGTCTTGTGGGTTAGAAATTAGACTTGTACTGTTTGACTCCACAGGGCAGAACTAGAAACAATGGATGGAAATTGCATAGAGACAAATTTGCAGACAATGTAAATAAGGAAAACTTCCTAAAAATTACTGCTTTCTAACAGTAGAATGGATTCCACAGGAAATAGTAGGTTCTGTTATCACTGGAGGTCTTAAAGGCATCAGGTCATTTTTGTCAGGATGTCAGAAAGGAGATTCTTATTAGGTACAGTTATACTAAATGACTTCTAAAGTCCCTTCCTTCTCTGAACGTGAAAGAGTAAATCCACGTTGATGCATTATATATAAAGAGGTCAAGTTTGTTTTTTTAATAGCAAGTCCCTTACCTTCAGTTTGCCTTAGTTTCCTCTTCCTTACTGAAAATAATAATAGCAACTCCCTCCCAGGGTTGTTGTGAGTATCCAATGAAATAATACTTGCAAAGCTCTTGGTAAAATATCTGGCACATAGTAACCACTACAAAAATGTTAACTATTATCATTAGCTTTTAATAGGAAACTGGTTGTTTTTCCCTGCTATCCTTCCTTTGATTTCATCAGTTCAGATGGTATTCTTAGATTTCTGCCTTTAACCAGAATGTTCTAGTAAAATTATAAGAAGTGGCTCTCTGGAAGGAGGGAGGTAGAAATATATGTATGTATGTATGTATGTATGTATGTATGTATGTATACATACATACATACATACATTTTATACTCTACTACCAAGCAATAAATGAACCCTTGATTTGTAGCAACACATAATTTTTAAATTAATGTAGGAGCAACTTGTACTTTTCATGAGTGAGTATTCAAGAGGGATAAATTAATCTTTAAAGTTTTCTAAAAGAAATTTGTATTATGAGAAAGAAATTCAGATACATCCCTATTAAAAGGGAACACAAAAGTTTTGTACCAGATTACTATCTGCAACTGATTCAATAAAAAAAAAAGTCTAATATAAAGAAACTGTGTTGCTTTGGCCACAAGGCTTTGCTCTCTGTCTGCTCTACTCTGATTATCCTCTTGGTCTACATGAGAGGATGTGAAAAACAAAAGTCTGTCCTATCAATATGCCAATCAGGCATATGATTACTGACAAAGCCCTCTTAAGTGTGATAGAACATTTTGTAACAACCACCTTGATAAAACATATCTAATACAATACCCCTTCCCACATTAAAGAAATTCAAGATTTTAGCCATATATTCATTTTCATATTAGTTGATACCTTCTTCCCAAATGTGTTTGCTACAGTACCTACTCAGCCTTAATCTTTAAAACATGAAGACTATGATAACATGTACTGTGGTATCAAATGATGTGATATTACCTTGATATCACAATTTCTGGAAGCAGATTCAGGTTTTAACAAGCCTGTCAGAGCAGCTAGGTGCTGCAGCAGAAAGAGCACAGGCCCTAGAGTCAGGAGGATTTCAGTTCAAATCTGGCCTCAGATACAAAACACTCATTAGCTGTGTAATTCTGGGTAAGTCACTTAACCCCAATTGCCTTACAAAAAAACAAAACAAAACAAAACATACTTTTAGAAATCTTAGGATAGTTAACTTGAAACCACAGTTGAAGCAAGAGTCTAAGATTTTTAGTCCCCTCCCCAAGAAGATAGAATCCCCAGATAGAGTCTCCTCTAGTATAGAAGACAAACGCCTCAACTTGATATTTAAAGCCATTCCCATTTTACCTTCAGCTTCTTACCAGGAACATTTCATATTGCCACGCTTCATTGTCTACATTCTACATTCAGTCTACATTCTAACCAAGCAGGATGACCTGCTATTCTGAGAAGTCATAATTCCATCTCCTACCTTCATGCTTTTCCACTGACTGTTTCCAAATCATTTTTAAGACTTAGTCTTCCTGTCTTTCACAGGATGTAGATGCAGGGGCTACTCACAAACTTGATCCCATTCTGATAAGCCCGGAAGCATTGGCCTGCTCTATTTCTGAAGTAGGCTAATTTGTACTGATGAATTTCATGTTCCTCCTGTCTCCAGGCCTTGCTCAGGGGGACTCACAATATTGATACCAGACATCCAGATACCCAGTTTTTGCATACTCCACTTCAGCGGGGAGTTCCTAAGCTCAAGAGATCCAATAACCTAGTACTCCCTTCCCTAGTAGCTGAGATTACATGCCTGTGAAACTAGTCCCACTGTTGCACTTTCCTGGAATTCCTTCCCTTTTCTCCTTTGGCTTTAAAAATGCCTAGCTTTCTTCAAGGCACCAGAATGAATTAGCCTCTTCGATATTCTTCCTGATTTTCAATAAAACTATTCTCTCTTTCCTCAAATTATCATGCATATTCTTATTTATTTCCATGTTTTGTCTCTTTGTAGAATGTGGAGTATGGAGTTCTTAAGAGTGGGGGTAATATTTTTGTTGCTGCTGCTTCTGTTCTTATTTTTGTTATCATCACTGTCTGTTTCTTCTTTAATCTCTAACACATAGCACTTTTTTGGTACTTAAAAAAATCTTTTTGAAGGAGAGAGGGTGATATCTGTGCTTTCTTTGGTATAGGGAGCTTCTGGCTTGGAAAACTCCCATAAATAAGATAGATAGGGAACTGTTCTGACAATTACAATCTTAGAGATTTTTTTAATGTTGAGTGGTTTGTCTAGGGTCACACAAACAATAATCATCTGAGGCAAGACTTGATCTCAGATATTCCTGAGTCCCAACCCTGCCCATTATTCACTGCGTTGCATAGTTTCTTCACAAAGTAGGAATTTAATGAAATATTTGTTGTATTCTATTGGAATGGTAGAAGTAACAGAGAAAAGATGCTGGCAAAAAGAGAATCATTTTCTTCTACAACCGAAAGATTCAACATGACTAAATAACATGGCTATCTGGGGTTTTGCTGAAGCTCAGCTATTAATGATTTTTAAAGAAAATATTCTTGTGAAATTGTATAGCTTGATGATAATCTTTTAACTGCAATAACCCTTACCTAATCTCTATAGAATTCCAATAAGAAGAGAGTCACACCTTGTAAGTACAAAGAAGTCAATTCTATTCCCTTTAAAATATATGTGGCTTCTATAAATTATAGTAACACCAATTATCTCTGTAGGCCACTAGTTGTAGATTTCAATCTCGTTGCCTTATTTAACATTTTGCCTCCAATTCTAATATAAGTTATTTTTGAGCTATTTACTGAAACGTCAGAATGATAGACATTGATAGCAATTGAAAGAGGATTTGTAGCCATCATTACTTTTTTGTCTAGTTTGAATCATCATCATCACAAGTAATAGCTTGGAAAGAATTTGAGCAGGCTCGTTTATAATGAGTAGTGTTCCAGAGTTTCTGTATCTAAAGATGCTTTGCTGTCAAATTCAAGGTTGTCTGTGGTAGCACTGGAGAGGAATATGAAATACTAAACTTAGGAAGGAAGGGGCATAGAGATAACAATGCCTTACATTTCTAGAACTCTTTATTATTTTCAAAGCATTTTTTCCTCATTTGAGTCACAAAAGAATACTATGAGGCAAACAAATCAGATATTATTGTCCCCAATTTAGAGATGAGGAAACTGAGGATCAGAGATGTGACATAACTTATTTAATATCATATTACTGGGAAGTGGTAGAGTTTGGAATAGAATTGAACTCTTCTGACAACTATTCTTGTACTTGTTCTGCCTTTTGATTCTCAGTATTTGAGAAGTACAATGTATAAAATGCTCTTCAGGGTCATAGTATAAGAATATCCCATGAGAATGCTTATCAGAAGCTTTCAATTAAAATCCCACCATGTGCCTGAGACTTGCAGGGAAGAAATAGAGAATTTCTCAGTTTTGTTGTTCTCATTTTACAGGCACTTAACCAGTCTGTACCATAGGATCATGGGATCTTAGATTTAGAATGGGAAGCAATCTCAGAAGTCATTAAGATCATTTTTGATTATGGGATGGCCAGTTCTACTTAATAATCTCATGTTTTTTGGATTGCCAGACAGAATTACTTACCACAGTTTCCTTTGCTTCGTAATTATTTGAAGAGAAGACATATTTGGGAATGTCAGCGAAGCAGACCTTTGTAAAAGTTCATCAGTTCTGACACAAGCACATTATCTCTATGTGTTATTATAAAAAGGTGATAGTAATCCCATTTTTGTACCAGATGTTATCTCTCGGGGAGGGGAAAATAGTGCCACTTTCCAATTGAGTAGTCATTGTTAGACAAATGGTTGCAATCTATTCAATGATACCTTAAAAAAGGATTACAAACAACATTAAGCATAAAAATGTTTCATTAAACATGGTTTGTAATATTTGAAATATTTACTTTTATGCTTAAATGTCATAATATTTTTGATCATCTTTTTTTCCTGATCTAACTGAGGGGCTAGTGTTCTCTGTCTCTGAAATACTTTTAACTTATGCTGCATATATTTTCTATTGATTCCATGAATTATACATAACAGCAACTTAATGATTTCACATATTAATTGATCTGTCTTTGTTATGTCCAATATTTGTATGGTAGCTAAGTGACATACTAGAAAGAGTCCTGGGTGTGGAAACAAGAAAACCTGAGTTAAAATCCAGCCTTAGACATTTACTAGCTGCATGTTTTAAGTTAGTTTAAGGAGAGTTGACCAAAAACAGAAACAGGAAGAGGGAAATAAGATTAACATCCTACAGCCATGTGGCAAGCTCCTTTCTGATAGGAGACAATAATCATTGGATCAAGAGGAAAAGAGTCCATGAGTTTTTGGATTCCTGAGTAAGTCTGAGTTTTAAAGGGCAGCTGAAAAGAGGTTGAGATATTTGACACCAATATCCTAAAATGAGAGTATCAGTCTCCAAGTTTTATTAAATAAGCATGTATAGTAAAGATTCAGACCTCAAACCTTCAAGTCTCTATGCTTTACAAATGCATAACTCCCTAGGTCTATATTCCCCTTCCTCTTCTTGTGGCTGACTTTTTAAAACCTAAAGCCAATAGTTTCTGTTTATTGTATAGGGTGTGTTTGGTGTGGTTCTTCATTTAGTATAATGCATCATTTATAGCCAGGATGTTCAAATAACCATTTAATAAACATGTTAAATGTTATATAAATAGAATATATTACAGCAATTTCACTTAAAACCTTTTCTCAAGAGAGTCAAAAGTAATTCAAGATGATGAAAGTAACTAAAAATCACCAGTAAAGAAGCTAAAGATGTCAGCAAGAAGCTTTTGATGGGATATCAGGTGCCCAAATATTAAAAGTGATTTTATAGTTTTCTTGCCCAAAGGACTCACAGTTTCATCTTAGATCAATCCATTTAGGGACAAAGTTAGCCGAAATTGCCTTGGGACTTCAACACAATTTCTTGCTTTCCATAGTGCAGACTGGTGCTTTAGGACTGTGGGAAATCTTCTACTCCCTCTTCCTAGGTTCACCAATATTCTGGTTCAAAACATGGGGTAGGTGTCTATTAAAGAAATATTTTCACAAAGACTGCTAGAATTCAGATAATTTTCAGGTGACCTTGTTGCCAGCAGAGCCTAGATTAGTAGATAGAGGATGTGAGAACAAATGTAGAGGTGGAATGCTGGGTTTCTGAATACAAAAGAAGATCCATGGGGGCAACTGGCTCTAGATCACAGGAATGCCAAGGATTGTCTTTACATTTAGATTGGTTGTTACTCTTTGTTTGTAGGCCCTAGAGCATTTTAAGCCATTCTGAGATGGACTAAGAAAATGCGATTTCTTTTAAAAAAACATTTTATTTTTCTTCTATGTGGATTTTAAAAATCTTCTGTTTTATTTTCTTACTTGTAAATATGTTGAATTCTCCTAGTACAACATAAGCTCCCTGAGAACATAAGCCATCTCACTTCTGCGATTATATTCCAACAGCAAACAACACAATAAACACATGGTAGGTGTGTAAGAAATGTTTGCAGACTGAATGAAGAAGTTTATTTTCATAAGCATAGCAAAGGTAGTGCTGATCTAAGAGAGGATTTTGGAATAGCAACACCCACTATCTTCTTTGTACATAAATCTCTAGAAGACTCACCAAAGCTTCTCCAGAATTCCCCATTTCCTATGGGTCTAACTATTATAATGAGTTTAGATTGGCTTCTAAAATTCCATACCATATTTGGGATCTGTCATGTATGATCAGACACTAATTTCGTGTATCTTACTTCTTTGAGTGTCTGGGAGGCTACAGATGGGAAAATTAGGTTCCAAGCTGAAAACAGAATCAACATTATGTGGTTAGAATGGGAAGTAACTAGAACTTCCTACTCTATGAAATATAGATCTACTGTTAGGATTTTTATGATGTCTTAATCTAGTAGAAACTGCAAGACCAAATATGATCTTGAGGATATATGATCTGTGTGAATTCCAATTAGTTCTGGTCTTCCAAAGGAAATTTAGCCTCTCCTACATAAAATAAGCTTTGTTTGTTGCTATAAGCAACGAGAACAGTTATTAAGGCTAGATAAGAAAAGCTACAACATAACAGTAAGGGTACTATAGAATGGACAATCACTTTACCTGTAGTCCTAAGTACAGAATGACCCAACCATTACAATGATTATTTTTTAGTGGAATTGGAGTCAAAGAATCCTAGTCCTAATTCTACCTCTTTTGATTAATTCCTGTATGATCTTGGACAAGTTATTTAATTATTCTAAACACTGAACTAAATGATTTTAAAAGTCCTTTCTGGATTCAAAACTATGATCCTGTAACGAATTCATTATGGCATTCTATTGAGATCTTTCTAAGTTGAAAATGTGTCATCCTATATAATAGTTATTCTTTTTTAATGTTTATTGACTGAATGAATGTTGTAGAGGTTGTGGAGAAATAGGCACAATGAAGCACTGTTAATGGACCTATGAAGGGGTGTAACCATTGTGAAAAGCAATTTAGAATTATACATTTATTCAGTTGTGTTTCAGTTTTGTCCAGTTCTTCATGACTCCACTCGTTTTTCTTGGCAAAGATAACAGAGTGCTTTGCCATTTCCTTTTCCAGCTCATTTTATAGATAAGGAACTGAGGCAAATAGGGTTAAGTTACTTGCTCAGGGTCTTATAGCTAGTCAGCATTTGAGGCCATATTTGAACTCAGGAAAATAAATCTTCTGACTCCAGGCCTGGTGCTTTATCCACTCTGCCATCTAGCTACCACCTAGTTATTCCTAACTCCTTTGATCTTTGAACTTCAGAAAAAACTGAAAATTTGATGAGCTTGCTATCTATGTTTTCTTCTCTAGCAGTGATAAAAATGTTGAATAGAACTTGGTCATGGGATAGGTGTTGGTATCACTCCACTAAACATCTCTTTCCAAGTTAACATCAAGATATCCATTATCATTCCTGGAGTCTTGTTCTTTAACATGATCTGAAGCCACTAACATATTTTTATTACAAAATTCACATTCTGGTGACTTATTAATATAATAATCTTGTTGTTAAGGAGATTAAGTTAGTTGGGCATAACTTCAATCCAATGCAACAAACATTACTAAAAAGACAATACTATGTTAGGCACTGAAAAGACAAAAAGAGAAACTAATTAGTCCTTGCATTGAAAGAGCTTATACTTTGAGGAGATAGTAATTTTATTAATGAGATATGATTATACTTTGCCACACACAGCCATTTGTAGGGCTTACAAAGAATCTAATTTGTAACCTAACCAACCCAAATTCATCTATAGTGATGACCATTTGCTTTCTTTTCAAGTGATCTATTTAGTGATTTAAGAACTATTCTAGGAATAAAATCAAATTCATTAACATCATTTATAAGATCAACAGTTTTCTCCCTTTTGAAAAAAAATGGATACAATGGATACCAATTTGGAGCCAAGATGGCGGAATAAGGATGAGCCCTGCTGAACTCTATCAATATTCTCCTCCAAAAACTTTTTTAAAATGTCCCCAATAAAATTTTGGAGTGGCAAAGTCAACAAAACATCTGAGTCAGACATTTTTCCAGCCTAAAACAATGTGGAAAGTCTGCAAGAGACATGTATAATACCAGAGTGGACACAGGTCAGGAGCAAAGCAGGAACACTAGTGATAGAAGTGACAGTTTATCCTGGAAACCTGAACCACATAGAAAATATTTCAAGTTCATGGAATATCTGCAAGTCCAGGTTTATTCTGGGATGATAGTTTTAGGATACATAGAGGAATCATTTTAGTTCAAATGAATTCCCAGAATGCTTAGGAATAACTGGATACAGTACAAATAGTGCTGCAGTAGGAGTTAAAGGAATTGGGTTCAAATCCTTGTTTTGTCCCTTATTACCTGTATGACTTGAAAAAAGTCCCTTTTTTTCTCTGAGGTTCCACTTCCTTATCCATAAAATAAAAGAGTTGAACTAGATGACGACTAACATTCCTTTCAATTCTAAATCTGTGATCTTATAAGATATGTGCATACCTGACCTATTTGCTTCCCTGGATTGTTATAAGGATTCATATCTGATAAAATGTATGTATCATTTTGAAAAGGTTAAAGTCCTATACAAATATAGAGTGTTATCAGAAGAAAAAAAATCATTATTACTCCCATAGTTACATTTTGGATAATGCATACAAATACTCTTTGTCTTTTTGATTATTAATAAAAGAATCAATGGGAAAGAGTACCACAGCTTATAGTGGGACAAATCTGTGCTTTTTTTTTTTACCTTTTGTCTATCAATCATCAATTCTGACAAGAAAAAAAGAAACCTGCTGTATTGACTTTAAAAAGTATTCTCAAATTATCAGAGTCAACACAGGTGCTCTTCTAGGTCTATAAATAGATTCAAATATATTTTATGTATAAAAAGTATGAGACAACTATCATTTTCTTCAAATTCATCCAAGCTTAGTATCATTTCTTTTTAATTAGGTCTAAATAAGGCCAAATAAATAAGATTCTGTATTTATCCCAGAATGGTTAGTCTGTACCAGTGGTGTTGGAAGAAATGTTGAAATTGGTGAGAGTTAGTAATTTCCTAAGGAAATTTTAACAAAAGTAATCACTGTTATATTCTTGGATAGCACACAGCACAGTGCTAGACACTGTGGGAAATACAGAGATAAAGGGACTCCAATGTCCCTCTCCTCAAGGAGTTTATAAATATGGAAGACAAAAACAAACAAAAGCAAGTTACAATATATTATATGAAGAGATATGAGAGAACAGTGAGGGTGAGTCAATAAAGGAGGTTAGAATTGTTGCTATACAAGAAGGGAGATCAGGAAATATTCAGGAAATGGCAATCAACTGGCCTTCGACAGAATAAGTTTTTGATCAGTAGAAACATGAAAGAAAGCTGTTCCAGACCAGCAGGTCAGCCTGGCCAAATATAAAAAACAGAAAAGGTTAAGATATAGTTAATATGCTGGTATATTAGTTTTCAAGGGATATAAGGAATGAGTAGGAATTCTGTGAAAATTAAGCAAGAAAGATATCATAGGATCAGAGATTTAGAATCAGAAGGGACCTCAGAGGCCAATGAGTCTAACCATCTCATTTTTCAGATAAGGAAACTAAAGATAGTGAAGTTAGGTGATTTGGTCAAAATCATAGTGTCTAAGGTAAGATTTAAACTCTAGTCTTCCTGACAATTCCAAAAGACTCATGATGGAAAATACTATCTATATCCAGGGAAAGAACTGATGGAGTCTGAATGCAGATAGAAGCATAATATTTTCACTTTGTGTGTATGTGTTCTTTGTTCTGTTTCTTGTTTCACAACATGACTAATGAGGAAATATGTTTTATATTATTGTGTATATTTTATATATATATATAGTGTATGTATATCTATCTATATCTATCTATCTATCTATATCTACATCTATCTATCTATCTATCTATCTATCAAATCTATAACAGTTGCTTGCCATCTGTTTGGAACTGAAAATTTTTCAAAAAATGAATGTTGAAATTATTCTTTACATATAATTGAGAAAAAATACTGAAAACAACAACAACAAATTAGTATTCTTGCCTCCATGCTTAGTGCCTCACTCACTATAACCCATGCCTATCAAGAAAGTGGGAACCAAGTCACGGAAGATTTTGAATGGTAAATTTATCTTTTTATTTTGCAGGCAATAGATTTTTGAATAGCAAAGTATCATAGACTTATCCATTTGTAATATTTCTTGGACAGCAGGGTGAAACATGGATTGAACAAAGAAGAAAACAAAGGCAAAGAGATTATTTTGGGTGTTTTTACCACTGTAATAAGCAAGGAAAATTGATGCCCTGACTCAGTCAGTCAGTAAGTGTTTATTAAGTGCCTGTTATGTGTCAGGAAATGGAGATGTAAGTACAAAGAATGAATCAATCTCTAGTGTCCAGAGATTTTGAAGAGATAGGTCTTAACAAAACCTTAGAGGAGCAACATAAGGAGAGTAAAAAATGTTCTGAAGGCTTCAAGGCTTGGTGTCTGGAAAGAAAAAGAATCAACAGATATTATGGAATTAAGAGGAAAATAGGAAAAGCAATTTAGGAGTAAAATATGGTGAATTGTCTCTTTATCATGCAGAGTGTGAGATGCCAGAAGAATATAAAAGTAGATATGTCTATCAGGCAGTTACAAACATAGGCCTAAAATTATGGATTTGAGAAGTTTTTGCGTATATGTGGTGATTAAAGTTGTGAGAGGTCATCACCAAGAACAGAAAACTTAGGTATTTGTGGGTATTTGTAGAATACCCATAATTAGAGCACGGGAGAAGGAAATGAACTAATCAAGGATTTCAGATGTGAACTATGAAAGAGCAATATAAAACAAGACAAGAGAAGACAGAATAAGAGTGACTAAAAGTTATTGAGTAGTATAGGAAGCCTGAGAAAAGATAATCTGTTTTGGAAACTGAGTTCACTGGTGACCTTGCAGAAAACAGTTTTAGTAGAGTGGTAGGTGCAGAAGCCTAATTCCAGGGATTAAGAGATGATTAAATAGTGGATAATAATGAGTAAAAACTACATTGTAGGAGTTTGAAAGTGAAACATTCAATTACAAGCATTTATTAAAAGCATTTATTATGCACTAGGCACTGTACTAAATGCTAAGAATAAAAAGGCCAAAATGAAACCATGCTTAATCTCAAGTAGTTTACACCCTATCAAGGGACACAATATGCAAACATATGAGAATATAAAACACATACCGATAAATACAGAATGTGGGCAGAAGGGAGGCAGTAATTGCTGAGGGAATCAAGTAAGATCTCACACAGGAGGTGAGCTTGAAAGGAATACGAGGATCAGAATTGGTGGAGGTGAGGAGCGAGCACACTTCAGGGAGGAAGGACAACTTCTGTCAGTCATGGAGATGGGAAATAGAATGGGATGTATAAAGAAGAACAAATAGTTTGAGTTGGATGGAACACAGAAGACAAGAAGAGTAGGAGGAGGGAAAAGAGGTAAATAATTTTATGGAGTAAATAGGGACAAAGGAACTTTTTCATGAGGATAGGAGTGGCCTGACCATGTCTATTGTAAGAGGGAAAGGAACCAATAGAGGAGGAGAGATTTTAAAATATGCTTAAATCAGGATTTTGACTTTGTACTTAGTAGTTTAATTTATTAATTATAATAATTACATCATTGATCACTTATTGCTTTCTCATATATGTCTTTTTTTTCAGAGACAAGTTTAAATTATAAGATTTTTTTTCTGACTTCCTGAAGTAGTCAATAGAAACATCTATATACTTTATGATTTGTTCACCTTTCTTCGGAATGAACAATGTGAAGCTAATCCATTTTAAAACTCAGTTTTGAAAATATCTTTAACTCTACATTGTAGCTCTTAGTGTTCTTAGAATCACCCCACAAATGCTATGAAGTGTTTGTTGTTAGTCTAGCATTCCTGAATTGTTTTTAATGGCAAATGTTGAAGTTCAAATAAATTCAAACAAATATTTATTACTTGTTTTATTGGGAGTAAGAACTGTTCTAGCACTGGGGACACAAAGTCGAAAGAAATCAATCTCTGTCCTCAAGGAACTTATATTCTACTGCAGAGGGGAAAACTGTTATCTAAGATTTTAGGGAAAGCTAAAAATTGTTGCTATCCTTGGTATAAATAACAAACTATGTACATGTATATTACAGTCAATCTCATATCTATAATTGTCATGATAGGGCATGCTAAACAGGATTATTGTACTATGGAACATAGGACACACTCCATTAGGCAGGTGTTCTGTATAGATAAAAAGATTTTGACAAACAAGTAAAATTACTGACTGGAATACCACCTTTTAAAATCACATTCAAAGGAGAAAATCTAAAATTGCAGAAGACTATTGAGAAACCAAACGTTATTCAAGCTACGACATCTGAATAAACATTAATAACCGTCTGCTTCTAGCTGCAATCCATGCAATTAAAAAGGGCAGAAGTGTTAATGTCGGGAAAGGTCTTTGAGAAAGAGAAGTGCTAGATGAGGTCGTACTTATTAATTATCATCAAAAATCAAACTACACACGAGTGACAGTCATTACATCACTACATCAGAAAATAAGTCTCTCCAAAGATTCCCAGGAGTCCAAGCTCACACTTCACAACCAAATGAACCCAAATATGAATTATTAAAGACACAAGAAGAAAGGGGCCATGAAACTGAGTTGACATAACAGATATTGATCACAACCTTTGCATAAGCAATATTCCCAGAAGGTGAAGATCAAATCTGTGACTATATTAAATAAATATCTCATCTGATTTATTAACTATTGATTTGTTTTAGAAGGTGCTGTCAATACCAATTTTGCAAAAGCAGTAAGGTATATGTTTGGGGTTTATTACTTTTTCAGTCATTTGTTAGTGTGGAAGGGTTGAGAAAGTTTCCCTTCTAATAAAAAGAAAAAGAAACAGAATACATCTATCAGTATAACTTTCTAATTCAGTCAACCAATTAGGAATGCCAATTTCTTTTTTTTTAATATAAATTTATTTAATTTAATTTTCAACATTACCTTCCACAAGATTTTGAGTTCCAAATTTTCACCCCATCTCCCCCCTCCCCCCACCCCAAGATGTCATGCATTCTGAATATCCCTTCCCCTACTCTGTCCTCTCTTATATCTCTCTCCCCTTCCCTTATCCCTTTCCCCTTCTATTTTCCTGTAGGGCAGGATAGACTTCTGTACCCCATTTCCTATATTTATTTCCCAGTAGCATGTGAAAACATTTTTTAAACATATGTTTTTAAAACTTTAGGTTTCAAATTTTCTCTCTTCCTCCCTCCCACCCACCCTCATTGAAAAGGCAAGCAACTCAATATAAGTTGTACATGTTCAGTTATGCAAAACACATCCATAGTAGACATGTTGTGAAAAATTAACTCTATTTCCCTTAATCCTATCCTGCCCTCCCATTTATTCTATTCTTTCTTTTGACCCTGTCTCTCCTCAGAAGTATTTACTTCTGATTAACCCCTTTCCCAATCTGCCCTCCTCTCTATCATCCCCCTGCTCTCTTGTCCCCTTCTCCCCCTATTTTCCTGTAGGGTAAGACAGATTTCCATACCCAATTGAATGTGTATGTTATTCCCTCCTTAAGCCAAATCCTATGAGAATAAGATTCACTCATTCCCTCTCACCTTCCCCTGTTTCCCCTTCCACTGTAAGAGACTTTTCTGGTTTTTTTTGTGAGATAATTTACCCCATTCTACCTCTCCCTTTCTTCTCTCTGAGTATAATCCTCTCTCATCCCTTAATTTTATTCTCCAGATATGACCCCTTAATCTTCAGCTCACCCTGTCCTCTATCTATCTATCTACATATACATACATATAATTTTTTTCCTCCAACTACCCTGATACTGACAAAGGTCTCATGAGTTATAAATATCATCTTTCCATGCAGGAATGTAAACAGTTCAATCTTAATAAGTCTCTTATGATTTCTCTTTCCTGTTTACCTCTTCATGTTCCACTTGAGTCCTGTATTTGAAAGTCAAATTTTCTATTCAGCTCTGGTCTTTTCATCAGGAATGCTTGAAAGTCCTCTATTTCACTGAATGACCATTTTTTCCCCTGAAGGATTATACTCAGTTTTGCTGGGTAGGTGATTCTTGGTTGTAATCCTATCTCCTTTGCCCTCGGAATATTATATTCCATGCCCTGTGGTCCTTTAATGTAGAAGCTGCTAAATCTTGTGTTATCCTGATTGTGTTCCACAGTACTTGAACTGTTTCCTTCTGGCAGCTTGTAATATTTTCTCCTTGACCTGGGAACTCTGGAATTTGGCTACAATATTCCTAGGAGTTTTCCTTTGGGGATCTCTTTCAGGAGGAGATCTGTGGATTCTTTCAATTTCTATTTTGCCCTCTGGTTCTAATAATCAGGGCAGTTTTCCTTGATAATTTCTTGAAAGATGATGTCTAGGCTCTTTTTTGATCATGGCTTTCAGATAGTCCAATAATTTTTAAATTCTCTCTCCTGGATCTATTTTCCAGGTCAGTTGTTTTTCCAATGAGATATTTCACATTGTTTTCTAATTTTTCATTCTTTTGGATTGTTCTACTGTGTCATGATTTCTCATAAAGTCACTATCTTCCAATTGCTCTATTCTAATTTTTAAGGAAGTATTTTCTTCAGTAAGCTTTTGGACTTCCTTTTCCATCTGGCCAATTTTCTTTTTAGGGCATTTTTCTCCTCATTGGCTTTTTGGACCTCTTTTGCCATTTGGGTTAGGCTATTTTTTAAGGTGTTATTTTCTTCAGTATTTTTTTGGGTCTCCTTTAGCATCACTCTCAGTTTTTCCTCTACTTCTCTAACTTGCTTCTCAAAATCTTTTGAGCTCTTCCATGGCCTGGGACCAATTCATATTTTTCTTGTAGGTTTTGGATGTAGGGGCTTTGACTTTGTTGTCTTCTTCTGGTTGTATATTTGCTCTTCTTTTTCACCAAAGTAAGATAATATAGTCTGACACTTTTTGCACTGCTTGCTCATGATCCCAGCCAATTACTTGAGTTTTAAACTCTTTGTTAAGGTACGAATCTGCTTCCAATGTGGAGAATGTACTGTCCCAAGCTTCGGGGGTTTGTACAGCTGTTTTCAGAGATACTTGTAGGGACCTGTAAATTTTCAGTTCTTCCAAGGTGGTATGATAAGGGGCAAGGTGTTTACTCCTTTTCTGGCCTGCATCTACAAGTACTCCTTTCTGTCCTATAACTGTGAGGAGGAGCTCCTCTCCACAACCACTACAAGCTCCACCAAGCCCGTGCTCCTCCTCACCCCAGCACTGCTGCCCAGAACTGTGGCCCAGATTCACACACGGGCAAAGCAAGAGATTCCTGCCTCAGCACTGGCAAAGAGATCCCTGCAATCCCTCTCTGATCAGCCACTGGATTCCCCCTCAGTCTGTGGGCCGGAAGCTCGGGAAGCAGCTGCCCCCCCACAGGGCCACGCTCTTGGGGAATGGAGCTGAAACCCCGCCTTCCTTTCTCAGGCACCGACAGAAACAGACTTTTCCCACTGACCTTCTAATTTGTCTTTGGCATTCGTGGATTGAGGAGTCTGGAAACCTCCACAGCTGTCTGAGATTCAGTCTCCTGAAGCCTGCTCCAGGTTTGCTGCAGCCTGCACGCCCATGCTGCGGCCTGTGCACCCACGCCGCGCTGCACTGCGCTCCCAGCCCGGCATGATACACCTTTGTGATCAATCATCCAGGTTGTCTTGGGCTGGAAATTTGTTTCACTCTGTCTTTTTGTGGGTTCTGCTACTTCAGAATTTGTTTAGAGCCATTTTTATGAGTATTGGAGGGGTTTGGAGGAGAGCTCAAGCAAGTCACTGCTTTCACTCAGCCATCTTGGCTGCACCCCCTCAGGAATGCCAATTTCTAGACATGACCAGAGTCTTGGTTAAATTTGTGAGAAATATTCTAAAGGTGTTTGATTCAAAAATTTCCATTACAAAATAGTAGACTACATTGTGATATAAAAATTATGGGGATCTTAGCAATGAGTGGAAGTTACTAGTAGGCAGATTTTTTTAAAAAATGTATGTGGACTCATAATCCCACTATGTCTTGTCACTTCTTCCCTCACCTCTATGCACATTCCAAGAAGTTCTAGTAGCATCCTTGTAAATTGTTACCTAGTCACTGCTTAATTATTTTCCTTTTTTTCTAAACACATTTTTGCTAGTTTGTGATTCCATTAGTGAAGGTAGTGTCGCCTAAGAAACTTACTCTTCCAGTGCAAATTGGAATCTTCTTTGCCATGTGTAGGATAAGAGAGTTTCCTGGGCCATCGAAAGGCTAAGTAACCTGCAGAGGGTCACACAGCCAATATGCATCGTAAGCACCACTTTACTTTAGATCTTCCTTTTATCTAAATATTGAACTCACTTACTAAAAATCTAGGAACCAACAAATATAATGGGAAAATATACTCTTAAAGTTCTCCATATATTTTAATAAGCATACTCACATATATATGTATGCATGCATATATATCAATGTATAGATGTACATATGTTCGTATCCTCTACAGAGTCCTACTCTAATGCTTCACCAAGACATGGAGGTGCCCCTGGGTTCATGAAGGCTATGCCAGCAACACATAGTCTCAGGCAGATCATATCATGGTGAAAAATTTCTAAAATGATACCGTCAACAGATTTAATCTGTAGTCTGAAGGTCACAAAGAAGCATATTATAACTGAGACGACTACCTGATAAAGATATTTTTATTTGTCTGTTTGTTAAAGGGAATTTTTGAAACAAAGAAAAATGGCCTTTACACCTGTGCAACTTACATGTCTTTCCATTTTTACAATGATGTTGGCCTGGTGGCAACTAAGGAGAAGAATGAAAGGAGACAAAGGGTGCTAAGAATCATACCACGTTTAGATTATCAATGAACATTTATTTAACCATTGATAGTCTAAATATGACATTATTTTCCATTGACCAATGAGAAGTAATATTGTTGAAGAAGCTCTATCATATTTATTTTAATGCTTTTGTTAAAATGAGACCAGAGGAAAGAAGGGAGTGTTAACTCAACAAAAGCCTGGTTAACAGATACTCCCTGGAAAAGTAAAAAGGGATTTGGCAGAGTGTTTTTTCTTAAAGTCCAAAGACTACAAGAAACATCATTTCATGGAATACTTAGCTATTGTGTATTGAAGTAGTCAATAATTTAAAGTATTTACAAAAAGATCCCTATAAAAATAATGGCAGCTTATGAAACTATGGCAGTTACTGAGGGAAACAACATAGAGAAATTCTGGAAAGCAGTTGATGAAAACATTGAATCAACTCATATTCTGATAAATTTTAGCCAATATAAACTTGAAAAATAGCTAGAATTATCAGAAAATGTGATGTAAAAAAGAGAGAATGAGAGAAGCCAAAGATTTGGTTATCAAACACAAGCCATATTAATATTTCCTTAAAATTTTTTGATAGTCACTGAATTGGCAAGCACCAAACTGCCCTTCTCAAACTAACAAACAAACAAAAAACAAGCAAACACATAGATCACATTTTAATAGATAGTAAAAGATTTGTTTTAGATATGGGAATTAGGCTTCCGGGAGTCAAGATGGTGGAGTAAAAAGGTAATTGCTCTCACCCTCCCATTTCAACTTTGAAAACCCAGAAAATATCACCCCAGAAAAAAAAAAACCTGGAACGCCTGAACCAGAAGAAAGACAGGGAACAGCAGTGCACCAGCCAAGCAAATGGGTCTCCCAGTGCCTTAGCAAAAATAAGGGAAACAGCACTACAAAGGACCCAAGTCTGATAAGCACTGCAGCACTCATCTGAAAGGAGCTGAAGAAAGCAACCTAGAGTCTTCCTAAAGTCCCAACCTTGCTGATTCCAACCCAATGCCAGGTAAGCTGTCAGAGCCCTACAGCCTTGAACTGTCAACCAGGAGGAGATTCTAAAGCCCAGGTGGTAGAGCAGGCAAACATCAACACCTGGACCTCCAAGTGCCTCACTGAGGGCTGGGAAACCAATGGAAACCAACTCAGAAAACCACCAGGTGCCTCAGCCCTGAAGCCTCCAATTGTGAAGAAATCCTGAAGCCCAGGTGGTAGAGCAGGCAAACACCAACACCTGGACCTCCGAGTGCCTCACTGAGGGTGGGGGGAACCAGTGGAAACCAGCGCAGAAAACCACCAGGAGTCTCTGCACTCCACCACAAAGGAATCTCCCAGTGCATTAGCAGATACAGAGAGACAACACTGCAGGGGACCCCAGGCAGATAAACACCCTGCAGCACCCATCTAAAAGAAGCTGAAGAAAGCTAAAGGAAAGGAAAAGCAGGCAATCTAGAATTGCCTGAAAGTTCCAACCTTGAAAATTCCAGCCCAACACAAGGTAAGTTGCCACAACCCTACAGCCTCCAGTTGCCAACATAAGAGGCCCCAGCACGCAAAGCCAGTGACCAAGACCTAGGCTCCCAACACAAGAAGCTTGGGTCAGGTCCCTCTGTTCCCCAGAAGGAGAGCTGAATCTCTTTAAAGGCCAGGGAATAAGGAAACACCATGAGTAAAAAGAAACATACCATCGATTCATATTATGAGAAGAGTGAAGATCAAGACGGAAATTCTGAAGAGTATAACATTGTCAACAAACCCATATCTGTAATGTCAAAATGGAATATGAACTGGCCTGAAGCCCAAAAGACCTTCTTAGAAGAGCTCAAGGAGGATTTTAAAAGTCAAATGAGAGAGGTAAAAGAATCCTCAAAAAATACAATTGGCCAATTGGAAAAAAAGTACACTGAAGTAAACAAGTCCCTAAAAACCACAATTGGCCAGTTGAAGAAGGAAGTACAAAAACTACCAGAAGAAAACAATGTGTTAAAAACTAGATTTGGACAAATGGAAACTAATGACTCCATGACAGAGCAGCAATCAGTCAAACAGAAACAAAAAAATGAAAAAATTGATGAAAACGTAAAATACCTCATCGGTAAAACAACCGACCTAGAAAATCGATCCAGGAGAGACACTTTAAAAATTATTGGACTACCTGAAAATCATGATAAAAAAAAAGAGCCTGGACAATATCTTTCAGGAAATCATAAAGGAAAACTGCCCTGAAGTCCTAGAACTAGAAGGTAAAATAACCACAGAAAGAATACAACGCTCACCACCTCAAAGAGATCCCAAATTGACAATGCCAAGGAATGTAACAGCAAAATTCCAAAATTACCGGATGAAAGAGAAGGTGCTGCAAGCAGCTGGAAAGACATAATTTAAATACCATAGAACCACAGTCAGGATTACACAGGACCTTGCAGCTTCTGCATTAAAAGACCACAGAGCGTGGAGGATGATATTCCATAAGGCAAAGGAGCTTGGATTTCAGCCAAGGATTAACTATCCTGCAAAAATGAGCATGATTTTTCAAGGGAGGAGAGACATATTCAATGAAATAAGGGACTTCCAAGCCTTCCTGATAAAAGGACCAGAGCTCAATGAAAAAATTTGATCTTCAACTACAAGATTCAAGAAAGACATGAAAAGATAAATGGGACAGAAAGATACAATATGTTGTTAATAAGGGTGGACTGTTTACATCCCTGCAAGGGAAGATGACACTTTCAACCCTTGAGAATTGTACTGTTATTACACCATGCTAAAGGAGTATACCTAAAGGTGGTGGATATTAGTTGACTTTGATGTAATGATAAAAACAAAATCTAATGAAGTGGGTTAAATGGATTCAAGTAATTGGATTAGTCTGATTTTAGAAAATATACTGAGAAAGGAGGAGGCAGACAAGGGTAAATTGCATTGCAGGAAAAGACACAAAATCCTAATTCAGCAGAGGAAGAGAAGGGAGGGGGGGTGAACATTGTTTGAATCTTACTCTGATCAGATTAGGCTCAAGAAGGGAATAACATAATCAAGTATAAAAATCTAACTTGCCCTACAGACAGTAGTAGGGAAAAGGGGAAAGAAAAGGGAGGGGGGATAGAAGGGAGGGAAGAAGCAATAAGGCAAAGGGGAAGAAAAGGGGAAGGCAGGGAGGGACTGAGGGAGGCAGTGGTCAAAAGCAAAACACTAGTGAGAATTTTTACTTACAACTTTACTAATGTGAAAATATGTTTAATAGGAATGTAAATGTATAGCGTATATCAGATTGTGCACCATCTTAGGGAGGATGGTAGGGAGGAAGGGGGAGAAAAATTTTAAACTCAAAAGCATATGGAAGTGATTGTTGATAAATCAAAATAGATTAATTGATATGGGAATTATCCCTCAGTGTGTGTCTCTGGGTGTATGTGTATTTTTGTATGTATATTTCCAAATCATCAGAACAAAGACCAGAAGTTATTATTATTAATGAAAACAATAATAACAATAACAAAGGAGTAGAGGACAAAATTGAAACAACTTAATTCTCAATCAGTTAAGTAAAATAAAATTGACAACTAAAAGTGAGAAATGGACATCAACTAGAACATTTTTTCCAGATGATTAACCAATATAAATTGCCAAAACCAGGAAAATATAAGAACCCGGAAAGATAGTAATGATCTGAATTATTCATAAAATGAAGATGGCTAACAAACACAACATTTACTTAGAATATAAACTTCTTGTAAAGTTTTACAAAGATGATGGGCAATTAGGGATATTATTTTCTTATAAAGCTGAAAGAATCAGTATAGAGTAAAATCAGTTTAAAGAAAACTTGGCAAGAGATCTAAATAAGCAAAGTCCTCTAAAAGTCAATTCTGAATAAAAATCAGAGGATCAAAGACAAAACCAAAAAAAAAAAGACAAATACTAAATCACACCCTCCCAAAAGGAGCAAAATAATATCTTACTGATGCTTAGTTCTTCCTCTTGCTCTGTCTTTTGTCTAGATTGTCAGTAATTTCTCTAGTTTTCCCCCATTTTCTGCATCCTATCATTCCAGAAACTTTGAATTTGATTACTGGTAAACTCTGCCTGGTATCATGTTTATTTTTTTTTAAAAGCATAGTTTAGACCACACTTTGATTTCCCGGTAGAGTATGTTTTTTCCCCAGTCATTCAATAAGCATTTATTAAGTGCTTCCTGTATACTATTACTTTCAATATAATTAAGTCCTGGAGGTACTAAGACAGGCAAAAACAAGGTTCCTTCCCTCAAGGAGCTTGTATTCTAATGAGGAAAACAATATATAAACAACTATGTAAATACAAGTTGCAGGGTAGATGGGAAGGAAACCAATTAGGAAAGGCTTCTTACAGAAGGTTAGATTTGAAATGAGTCTTCATTTGAAATGAAGGAAGCCAGGGAAGCTGAAGTCTAACATGAGAAGGGAGAACATTGCATTCATGAGAGATAGCCAGGGCAAAGGCCCAAAGTTACAAGAGAAAATGTCACATATAAGGAACAGCAAGAAGTCCAGTGTTGTTAGATTACAGGGCAATTGGGATAGAATAAAGCATAAAAAAAACTGAAAGGAAAGAAAGGGCCAGGTTGTAAAGTGCTTAATGAGGACCATTGAAGGAGATGTGGTCAAACCTACACTTTAGGAAGATCAATTTAGCAGGAGAATGAAGGACGAACTAGAGAAAGAGAATACTTGACATAGGGAATTCAGGTATTAGTCTATCGCAATGTTACAGATGGGAGAAAATGAAGTGGCTGGTGACTGTGTGAGTGGAAGCAAGGGGGCAAATATGGCAGAGATGTTGTGAAGGTAGAAATGACAGGATTGGGCAAGGGATTGGATATGCGCGGTGAATGTGAGGAGTCAAGGATGGCACATATGTTCTAAGTTTGATTGACTGGGAGTATGATAATGTCCTTGAAAGAAACAGCAAAGTTAGGAAGAGGAGACTGTTTCCGACAGGGGTGTGCTGGAGATATCATTTACCACTTTGGAGAGCCACTTGTTAAATGTTTACTTTTTACAAATACATCTTGGAAATTGGCAAATGCTACAAATTGGGGCTTGATTTATTGTTTTCTTGTTTGTTTAGACTTACAAAAAGTGATGAGGAAATCTTAATAAAGTAGATAAACTG
Organism: Phascolarctos cinereus; assembly: GCF_003287225.1. Taxonomy (NCBI): domain Eukaryota; kingdom Metazoa; phylum Chordata; class Mammalia; order Diprotodontia; family Phascolarctidae; genus Phascolarctos; species Phascolarctos cinereus. The sequence goes on from NW_027556402.1 coordinate 141,687,879, forward strand.
AAACACGTGTCTTAAGTATTTTTTTTCCTTGAGAGCCAGTTAAACATTGACTAGCATATCACCATTTTTGATAAATTTCTCAGTGTCTCTGACTCTCTGTGCCTCTGTAGCTCTCTCTGTTTCTGTCTCTGTATTTTTCACATTTTTCAAAATAAATTTATTATTTTTCATCTTAACAACTCAACTGTGACTTTCTTAAGGAAAACCTATTAAAATAAGTTCTAATTAAAAACTTTAACAATAAGAATGTTCAAGGGACAGGTTAAATTGAATGCAAGTGAACTAGCAGCTGGGTAGACAGATATATAACTGAAAGAAAAATAGGAGTGGGTGGATGGATGGATGTGTAAACACTTTCATCAACTGTTATACTACAATACCTGCTGATTAATCACATGCAACAATGCCATCTTCTCCTATGGAGGAGTAAACTCCTGTCACTTCAAGGCACCTAAAGGTGATGTAAATTGCATTGAACAGAAGGAGAGTCAATGCCCTTACCATTTGTCTCTGGGTATATGTTGGATAGAGCAACAGCAGATTCCAAGTCCACATTTTTTAAAATAAGATAACACATATGAACACAATGGAAAATATTAGTTCTTAAATGTGCATGACATTATCATCATCATCATCAGTTGCTGATGGTTGGAGGAACAGAGAAAAAGACCTTTAACTTCATTGTTCTAGCAAACTTCTGGTGGAGAAACTTTCTCTACAAATATAAATGATTGGTTTCTCAGAAACCTTTAGTCCTACGATCACCTGGAGCAGTGAGAGGTTCAATGCCTCACCCAGGGTAACAAACTGGAAGAGGAAGAACTATAGCCAAGGTCTTCCTGGGCTCAGCACAGTGCCTGGCACGTGGTAGGTACATAATAAATACTTTTTTACTTTATTTATTTCCTTGTTCCACATCTAGCTTTCTATCTATTATGCCAAACTGCTTCTCATTTATTCAATAATTATGCTTTGAAAATACCTGCTGATTTTTTTAGGTATATGCTTATTTTAAGCATAAATGAAAGACTATGTGTTCTTTTTCACATACACATGTGTAATTTTTTTTTTGCATATAGCATTCATCTTCTTCCTTAAAAAAGAAAAAAAGAAAAAAAGAAAAAAGAAAAAAAAAACTGAAATAATTATTTTCCATACAGGTAAATTCAAGCAACTGGCTAAAGTATGATAATACCTTTGATGGTTATTTGAGTGTGTGTGTGTGTGTGTGTGTGTGTGTGTGTGTGTGTGTGTGTGGTGTGCAGTGGTGTGCATGTGTGCTCGTGTGTGACAGATAATGCATAACCAGCTATGTTTCCAAGATTAACTAATAGTATCCAAGCTGATATGTATGATCCTCACTAGCAGAAAAATATCATATTACTTTTTAAAATAATCTTTAAAAGAATTGTAAAAAAAATCATTGAAAATGATGGAATAAAGACAAGTACAATTTTCATTCATGCCAGAAAAAAAAATCATTTTTTCTTAAATATACTTGTAATGCTCCCTTCTTCCTTCCTCCCCAACACACACTTACACTAGGTCCCTTGGAACCACTGTAGTCAGATGACTTAATGGTGTGGCAGGGTCAGAGGTAGAATTTGAAACCAAATCTTTTGATCAAAGAGCGAGTGTCTTTCTGCTATGCCAAGTGAATGATTCTACTCTGATTTTTACCATCAAATAATTATTGAAAGTTTTTTACATATGAAATTATTTTATTTTGTGCAGTTTAAGATTGAAAGAAAAGTTATATTTTTTTTGTTTTGTTTTGTTTTGTTGCAAATGCTATCATTTTCATTGGACTATATTGCTTTTACAGATAAACAAATCTTCAATGAACCGAGCTTTAAGAACTTTGTATTTCTGATGATTTAGGCAAGAAAGATTGAAGTTTAGTATTTACCACTAACCATTGTCAAATAAACAATTGTTCAGTTCAGAAAAATAAATGTAAGTAAAAAGTTGCAGGAATTTACCTTCTTAAGGAAAAGAGCTGTTTTTAAGCACTTAGGAAACATTTAAATAGTATACAAGTGATAGGTCTTAGCAAGTATAAATGCTAATTCTAGTGCTTATTATCTTAATTGCGAATATCATTCATGTCTCCACCTTGAGGCTGAACTTCTACCAGGGCAACATCTTGTTAATCTGCTTTAAGTAGTTACCATATTTCCTTGAGCATAATAAAAGCCATAATTTTTTTAATCAATCTATAATTTATAATTTTCACTGGTCTTTCCTCCAATTAATTTTAATTAGCAATAATAACCAACTAAGTAAAATATTTATTACTTCACTTACTAGTAACCTTTAATATGATAAGTTAGCCTACCTCAAAGAAGTACACATCTTCAAGGCATTGCATATGAAGGACAGGGTTGAATGAGATCATTTGCCTGAAGATATGTCAACTTGATCCCTACAAGCAACAACCCATGAGCAGTAGTAGCTGACCCACTGGGGATCCAACTGGCTAATTCTAGTTGGGCAATGCAGCTCCTTCCTTTCTTCTTCTTCCTTCTTTCCTTCCTTCCTTCCTTCCTTCCTTCCTTCCTTCCTTCCTTCCTTCCTTCCTCCCTCCCTTCCTTCCTTCCTCCCTCCCTTCCTTCCTTCCTCTCTCCCTTCCTTCCTTCCTTCCTTCCTCCCTTCCTTCCTTCCTTCCTTCCTTCCTTCCTTCCTTCCTTCCTTCCTTCCTTCCTTCCTTCCTTCTTTCCTTCTTTCCTTCCTTCCTTCCCTACCTCTGTTCCCTCCTTCTTCTCCCTCTATCCTGCAAGTGCTCTGCCCAAAGGAATACAAATTTTGATTACTGAAACCCTAAGATATCTTAGGGTTTACAGGTTAGATTTTTTAATGGGCCCTGCCTGAAATTCAAATCAGTCTGGCTTTCACTGATTGGCCAACAATAACTCCCGCCCAAACCTTACTTGGTCATTGTTTGGATTCTGATGGATCAGAGTGTAAACAGCAATTGTTTCTGTTTATACAAGTGACCCTGAGGGTCTTTCTCTCCCAAAATGATTTTTTTTGACATAGGTGAAAGAGGCCATTCTTTGCCTCATTTTTACCTAGCCTTGATCACAGAATGGACATTGCCTCAGAAAAACTAATACATGGGAAAGACCTTAGCAGCATCTACAACCATCTCTAGTCATCCTGATCTATATCCTGCCACTGGAACCAGATGTCTCTGGAAGAGACAATGAGGCTGGTGATTTTGCATAGCCCTCCCTCACTGAAATCCAATTCATTGGCAAGGCACTACACCTCCTCCCTGGTATCATGGTCTTCTTTGAGAACAAAGGACAAACAATAAAAACAGAGATCCTTAATTGGAACTTGGGAAAGAGGAGAGATGGAATGTCTGCTGAAGCAATCAGATTGGAAAGAGAAAAATTCTCCTAGGATAGCAGGAGTGCTCAATCCCTTTATCACAAAATTTACTCAGGCACAATATTCTGTAGCAATTAGGGATGTTGCTATAGAGACTTAGTTGTCAGGTATTTTCAGAAGTCTGTATTTTCACGTGTAGTTGATGTATCTTCCAAATCAGTTTCAGGAGGCATATTGTTGTCTGATCCAACTTTATATTAGGCAAGAGTCTCAAAGCTCTGTACATGCTACTGTAGCTGAAGAGGGAATAACAAGATCTCAGAAAATGTCTAACTATATGTTTAAGTTCTAATTAGGTAAAAAAGAATTGGAAAAATCTTTGGACAGTACATGACTATAGTTAATACAGAGTAGATTTGAGGAAAAGTGGGAGCATTGAATGTAATGGATATATAGAGAAGAAGAAATTAAAGTTAATATCTCAAAAAATAATTTTGAGAGGCATTAGAGTTTTCAAAATGACAGTGTCATCACTAACTGCATAAACAAAGTCAGACTGGCACAGTACAGCACATGAGATACTATTCAATCTTTGAAAAGACAGTATGGCCTCTATCCCCAAGATATGCAGACCAGTGATTAAAGAGGTCTCAGCAAGGGGTGTAAAAATGAAAGGGGTTGGTGTAGATGGTCTTTAAAATCTCTTTTGGTTATAATTCTATAATCCTATGAAATAGTAAGAAGAATGGAATTATAAAAATTTGGTGAAGGTTAAGGATAGTATCTCATTGATTTCCTTGTTTCTCCTACAGCCTTGTATACCTATCTCACTTTTGTTTACAAGGAGCTAAGTTATATCCCTTTCTCTCAAATCTTGATTCTTCATCTCTGAAGTAATTTGCTTCACACTTAAATCAGGTATCTCTAAAGTGTGATATGCACACTTCAGAAAATGTGCCCTTTTATACAACTATTGATAGCTTTGATTTCTTCTTCTGATAACTGCCTGTTCATAGCCTTTGAACACTTATCAGTTGGTGAATTGCTCTTATTTTTTAAAAATTTGGCTCAGTTCCTTATATATTTGAAAAATGAGGTTTTAATTAGAGAAACTTATTAGGGGAAAAAAAAACTTTAACCAGTTTCCTTCTTTCCTTCTAATTTTAGCTACATTGATTTTGTTTGTGTACAAAGTTTTTAATTTCATGCAATTAAAACTAGCCATTTTATGTCCTCTGCTACTCTCTATCTCTTTTTGGTCATTAACTCTTCCATTATCCATAGATCTCACAGGTTTTTTCCTATGTTCCCCAGTTTGTTTATAATATCACCCTTCCTGTCTAAATCACATACCCATTTTGACATTATTCTAGTATGTGGTGTGACATGCTGGTCTATGCCTAGTTTCTGATAGATTGCTTTCTAGTTTTCCCATATTTTTTTTTGAACACTTAGTTCTTGCCCCTAAAGCTGAGATCTTTGGGTTTATCAACAACTAGATTACTATGGTTATTTACTTCTGTATATTTTGTTCCTATTCTATTCCAGTTTTCCACCATTATATTTCTTACCTAGTAACTTTTATTTTCTTAATGATTACCACTATGCAAAATAGTTGGAAATCTGGTGCTGCTAGGCTGCCTTCTTTCACTTTTTTCATTGATTCTCTTGTGTTTTTTTTTTACCTTTTATTTCTCCAGATTATTTTTGAATTCTTTACTTTTAGTATATTGCAATGAATAGAAGTTTTTGTGACTAGATAAGTGGGTTAAAAACTATATTATTTCATTTTAACCAAGCAACATTCAGAAAATGAGCAAATGGATTAAAGAGATACCTGCAGATAGATAAGTGATGGACTCAAAGGAAAAAAAGAAAAATATTTTTGGAAATGGTCAATGTGAGAATTTCTTTGTTGTTTAATTATGCATGTCATGAGGGTTATTTTTCCCTGATAAAATGAATTTTTGTTCATTGACTGCATATATATGTGTGCATGTATGTATATATATATATATATATATATGTATACATATTTAAAATATTCTTTAAAATAAACTATAAAGTGAATTTACTAATGAAAGCCCTTAGGGAATATAAAGTATGTTTGCTTTGAAAGGTGAGCATTATTGGTTAGGTTTGAAAGTATAAAAATACTTGGGACATAGTAGGATCATTAAATAGTGCTGGGAGATAAATTAGAGATTGTCTTTTTTACCAATGATAAAACCCAAGCCTTTAAAGTTGTTAGTACCTCAAGGTCCCAAAGCTAACTAGAGGAAAACCTAGTACTAGAACATAATAAAATAAGATGTGACTGAAAGTTTATCACATATTTTTTTTTGTATTGAAACTTCATGTCAAAGTTTAGGAACAGAGATCAATAGTTTTGCAAATTGCTAGAAGAGATCCAGATTAGAAAAGTAAACTAAAACAAATGTAGAAAAATATAGGTTTCAGGGTTTAAAGTAATGAACATTTTTAAAGCAACAACAACAAAACCCAAACAGGTCTTTAATTCAAAAGTAAGTTAATTTAAAAGAATGTTGGTATTGAGCTGGCAGTGAGTTGAAACCAATTAATTAAAAACACTTTCATTGAATTAACGAAACAGTACAAGTTGATAAAAGCTTCACCGTTCTATTTACTTAATTGCTGATGAACATTTTTTTTAACCATTACTTTGAAATCCTTTAAGATTTTCTTTGCACTTGATCAAATTTTGCCTTCAATTGTGCAGTTAGACTGGATGCTACATACAGGTTGTCACATAGATAGTGTCAGCAATAAATAGCTAACCACTTTATGTTTATGTTATGCTACTTTCTAAAGATTTTCATTGCATTATAGATTTTTTATACCTAATTAAATATTAGAAAATTTGTAAAGTTTCTTTATCTCTCACTTTACAGGAATGAAATAGGTACAATGCAATTAAATCACCTGTTTAAAAAAAAGGAAAAAGGAATTGAGAATATTAAAAAAAACTTTAATTTTCTAATAATGTACAAGGTGATTCTCAGGGCTAGGCTCCTGCTTTCATTTGGTAGGATGAGTAAAACCATTGGTCACCACTCTGTAGACTTTTTGAGGATTACCCACACTTACTTTGAAGCACTCACATGAAAGTGCTAAGTCAATACAAACCGTTATTTGAAAATAAACTCAACCTCATGATGCAGCATTGTTTCTGCAGAAAGAAGCTTGAAATCCAATTACAGAGAGGAATATTTAGCAGGCTTCTGGCAGAGGCCTTTGACAGATGGCTCTTTGTGAAAATATCTAGCTTGTTTCACACCGAAATATTTTTCTGCCACAGTCAAATAAAATCACGATGGTAACAGTGAGCTATGAGTCACAGTCAAAGATCTTAAAGTCAAAGCCAGGTGGTATTTTGTCTATATGAAAAATATGCACAAAACCAAAATGCCCAGGCCCATTCAAAATAAGCTAAAAAAGAAAGAATTCTCTCTGGCAATAATGACATTTAAGAAACTGATATGGCTCCCTCTACTGGTGTCCTTATAGAGAACTTGATGATATATTTCTGAATTATACAGTTTCAGTTTGGTGTAGCAGACTTCTCAACAATTCTTATAAAAGGGAATTTCAAAAACATTTGTCTGTTAAGTAGTTTACAAAACACTGTTTTGTCTACTAACAAATTAGCAAAACAGCTTAAAAAAGTTTTACACCTTTGACAATTGTCATAATAAGAATAGGTATATAGCAAGGTATAACTAAAGGACCTAGGCTTCTTATGTATTGCCCTGAAAGATAAGCCTCACATTAGCATTTAGAGAAGATTATCATTTAAAAAAATGTAATAACAATAAATATCAGGACATGAATGAAGTGTTTTATCTGCAAAATATATTTTATATATTTATAATATGTTATATAAGCATTTAAAATATTTATTATATGTACAATATTGATATATTTTTAGATTTTCCCCAAATTTTGACCTTAAAAATAATTTTCAGCAATACTATAAATGTTAGAAGCTATGTGTGTAGAAATGTTACAAGGATAATTTCAGTTTGAATTCAGTTTGTGAATTTTAGCAATTCACTAGTTAGGCATTCGTGGTTTTGACAGGATTCATTTACATATGTGCTTAAGGTTAAGATGTATTTTTACAAACTGTATTCCAAAAGTATACTATCACTTCTAGGATTTACAGAAAAGAATCACACTGGATATTGCAAATAGAGGATTCTTTAATGCATTAATTATATAACATGACCACTACATAATAATTTTAGGAATTCTATTTCAAGACTTCTTATGGGTACAGACAACTTTCATTTCATAGGATTCTGCACTTGGAAATTAGAAGACCTGAATTCTAGTCCCACCTATGACTCATAACGACAGTGTGGCATTGGACAAGTCATTTGACTTCATTTAATTCCAGTTTTTCTTTCCTTTTCTAAATAAAATTAACAATAATACAATAATTATGAGGATTAGATAAGACCAAAGGATGTTCCACAAGTCTTAGCAGTATCATTTATATCACTGGTCATATTTACAGTTTACCAGGTTTAAAAAAAAAAATTTCTAGTTAAGACTAGAAAAGGTTATGCCGGAATTCCATTGCATCTAATTTTCCCCATACTATACCCTTTTAGGCACTAAACATAATTTAATCCATTTTCAGTATGATTTTAAATCATGTGACTATTACTAACGCTTAGTGCTGGTACTGGGTATCCTTTGAGGCAGAACTGGACAACTTGGCAATAGGTAGGAGCCAAAATTAAAATGAGCTAAACTTCTTCAGGCTGCAAATAGGTTAGACTAGAAACAGACTGAAGATGGTTGGCTGCTGTGGGTCACATGATAAACAGGAGAGAGTGTGCAGTGGCAGCTCTACATCTTTCATTGACTGCCTGAAATCCTTCAGCAAGCCACAAGCAGCCTGCAGGCTGTATGTTGTACAGGCCTGCTTTAAGGTATTTCTTTGCCTGCATGTCTAATAGAGCTCTGGGTCTTCAATTAATGATTTCACCTCACTATGGGAGACATTTGGAACAGGAGCCTTCCTGAATGTCACTGCTCTGTTGATACTTGTCCTTTTAATACAAGTTCTGATAAGAGATAAGACATCTGTGCCTTCAGGATCTCAATAGAGGACATCCAAATATTGAAATTTTATAGATGTTCATACCCAGCAATATTCCATGTTTTTCTGCGTCAGTCTTGGCAAGGTTTTATTTCCTTCTGAAGATAAGCACAAATCATTGTGATTTTTTTCACTTAATCCCTTACCCAACCAAATGTAGACCTAGAACCTAAATTCTGGCAGTGGGGGTGGGAAATCTGAGACAAGGGGAAAGGAACAGAGCAGAAAGCAATTCAACTCTGCTGGTAGTTGTATCAGCATTCTCACCTCTATGGGGATTGACAATACATGTAGTCAGGTGCAAAGACAGGTACTAGAGAGAAAGAATATAAGCATAGTTAGTTTATACCAACTGAAAGTAAACATAAGCAATAGACCATGTGGCAAGATTTGAATTGGTGAGGCAGAGAGATGGTAGTGACTGTGGGATGGAAGCATACCCCACACAGAGAGGAACCATGACCTCCTGGGAGGGAAATACATCTCCTCCTCTCCCCTGCAACTGGCACCCAATGAATGAAGAAAGCCCAATGCTTCTCCCCCAGTTTTGGCATGCTGTGGTAAAACCCTATTCTCATCATTTTGATAATGGCTTTTAGTAGGCATAATGAAGTCACTACATCATTTGTACTGAAAACAAAATTTGTTCTCTCTATAAGTATATGAACTATGGAAGAGTCCAAGGAGATCATTTGTACAGAGGAGAAATAACATTATATTTAGTGCATTAATCAAGCTACTGGTCATGGTGCTATCTGACAATTATGTGATATTCCTGAGGCAGGAGCAGTCTTTGTCTCTATCTGTCATGCATTCCTTACTGACTTCAGTTTCTACTATTTTTTTTAAATATAAAAGCAATTAAATCATAATTTTGTATGTACCTAGATTACTTTGGTACTTCATCCTATGAGAGATGGGAAGACTATTCAAGAAACCCTAGCTTCAGAGCTTGGCAAACAGACTCCTTAGGGTTTAAGAATACCAAGAATCTCAAGTGCCCCTGCTACTCCATGGCCACCCATTATTAGTTGGTTCTATTGGCAAATGTATTGCTTTTTAATGTTTTGAAAGTCTAATATAGTTGACATATCTTACATATACAGACTTTGGTCCCCAAAGTTAAAATTAGACTGCAAAATTCCTATTAAACTTCCTAAGATGTGTAGTCATAACTGGGATTGGAAGTTCAGATGTTTTTCCTTGAAAGAATCTTAACATACCTTTGACTGTCTTAGGCTAAGAAAAATGTTAATTTATGCATCTATGGGGCCATAGTGAGGAATATTGTTTCCCTTTACACTTTAGTTTATGAATAACTTCATTATGCGATTAAGAGATGTGAGAAGGACTTCGATGTTATTTGACTCTATCCAATAATTCAATGATTTAAAGCAGAAAATATGCAATCTGATATCTGATGAATATAGAATTGTTTATTTGAGTTGATGGCAATGCACGAATAAGGATTGTTTGAAGGTTTGGTTCTTATACATTGTATGAGAGGAAATTATGTATTCAAAGCAATCATTTCCATAGTCAAAATATCCTGTGGCTAAAAACCTAATAAATATAAAAAAACTTGAAAAAATATATCACTGTATCACTTTTTTAATATTCTATTTTTTCCGCTATCAAAAATCTATTATCTTTCACTTTCCTCTTTCCCATCAAAAAAGACAAGAAAAGAAAAATAAATTCTTGTAACAAACATCCACAATGAAACAGAATAAATTCCATATTGGTCATGTCCAAATGAAATCAAGTCAACAAGTATTTATTAAGTATTTACCATGAGCCAGGCAACTTGAAAATGAAAATATAAATGAAAGAATAAAAAGCATGCTGTTTAACTTCAAGGAGCTTATTGTTGTTGTTGTTGTTGTTTGTCTTTCATTTTCGAAGAAGACCAATGACATCACAGGGTGATGTCTGGAGTTGCTCATGAATTAAATTGAAGTGAGGCAGAGTTGCACAAAGTCATTAGCCTCACTGTCTCTCTCTTCCAGAGTCATCAAAGTCCAGTGGCAAGATAAAAGTCAAGATGACTGGTGATGACCTAGGATGCCATCAATGTGGATGACATTGGATATTCTAATGGCAGAAAACAACTCATAAAAAAGAGTAGAAAAAGGGTGGGGAAGGATATGGGAAGAGATGAAGGAACGAGGAGGGAGATGGAGTATTGTAGAGACTGTCCAAGAGAATCAGGAGTACATTCTAGAGAGAAATGAAAAATGGTTTGCCTGGGCATTCTCCTTAAAATGGAGTTTCTAGGAGGAACTAGCCAATCAGGGGTAGAGGGCACTTCCAATGTGTGAAGTCTAGGGATGGCAAGAGATTCCAAGGTGAAGAAGTACACCCTGAGTCTGTCACTACCAGTTTGTGAGCAAAAGTATAACGTGTCATAATGGGTCCTCTGATATCATCACCACTGTATTTTTTTATACATAATATAATGTTACACCACTATTCATGCTTAGGTAATATATGTCTACTAGCCAATCAGATCTATAAGTATGGGAACCATATTCTATTAGAACTTTCTATCTTACCCATTACCTAGAAAAATGCTCTGATCACAGTCATAAATGTAAGTATAAAATTAATTAATAAGCACACATATTAACATAATTTTTCCCCTTTATGTTTTCCATTTTAATATAGGTTGATAAAGAAGACATATCTCATTTTTTTAAACCATAAAAATGCTTAATAGTAAACTGGTGAACTAATCTCTGAAATATTTGTATATAACAAAATAAGAAAAAGAGGTTGTGTGCCTTGTCTTCTCTAGGTTAGGGCACTTTCCTAGAGGGTAAGAATAAGCAACACACTAGCAGAGGCAGCCAGAAATAATGATCATAGACTGAGTGGCCCAAGATCAGAGGATTATGTGTACAGAAAATGAGATCTGTCTTATCTGACTGTCTAAGTCCTGGTTTACAAAGCTTTAGTTGAACTTGCTTTCAGACAATTTCAACCATGCTACCTGAGAGATGTTTATTTAACATTAAATGACAAGGTCACTGCTAATGATGGTCTTGTGGGAAGCCTGTTCACCGGCACCTCAACTATTATAATTGTGCAGTGGTCTTTTGAAGAGAGATAACAGAAAGATACTGAAGACATTGTAATAAAAGAAGTTAAAACAGACAACTCTAAGTAAGGTAAGCTGGCAAAATCCCATAGGAAAATCCAGCAGCATAAAGGTAAAACCAGTAGTTGTTGGGAACAAATTAATACTTACTGAGATAGCAACATATGATTGTATTTCAATTCTAACAAAATATGAATATAACACTGAGAGGAGCAGGGTAAGCAAAGCAGCACACAAACGAATAACAGCTTTTTTAGACATCAATTCTACATCTTAAGGAGTTATGCTCTTGGTGTGTAAAATCCTTTCAAATATTTAATTCAACAAAGTGAAGTCCTGATTAATAAGAAGAATGACCCAAAGCAGTAACATTATTTGAATCTGGCACTTCATATTTCCATTGAGCTAGAACCAATCAATATATTTTTATGTAAATATAACTTAGAATATTGCAAATCTGAATATACACTACTGCTTCAAGGGACTCATTATTAACATTACATGCCTATCATACTCTAGGCACTGGAGAAATAAAGATAAATGACATAGCTTCTGATCTCAAAGAGTTTAAAATTAAATAGGGAGTCTATATTGTACAAAAGTAAGAACAAGTCAATATGTATTAAGTACATACTCTGTGTTAGGCAATGTGCTAAGTTTGGGGAATACATAGATAGTCAAAAACAGCCGCTGCCCCAAACAAGCTCAAAATTGAATATCAAAGACAACATGCAAACAGCTATGTACAAATAAGATATTGGCAGGATAACCTAGAGATGATATCTAAGGAAAGGAACTAGCAAAAAGTTGGACAAGGAAAGGCTTCTTGAAGATGGTTGGATTAATACAGTAGAAATGGGATAGATACAAAGAAGCCACCCCAGAAAAGATACCCCAGTAATATCTTTGTTCGGAAAGATCTCTTGAGGGGATGAGGCAGATGAAGAAGAGAGAGAGAAAACAGGAATAAAGGAAGTTTTCACGGAAGAGGTGGAACTTGTTTGGCTTTGAAGGCATAGGACTAAAATATATGGGAGAATGGTCTAAACAAATTGATGAGGACTTGAAGAAGAAAGTGACATGAAATTAGGAAGTAGTAGTCCAACTGTCTGAAATATAGATTACATGGAATAAAGTAGAATTTTATAAGTGAGGGGGGAAGATTGGAGTCAAATTGCAGAGGGTTTTAAATGCCAGGATACATAGTTTGCATTTTATTCTAAAAGCAACAAAGAGTAATTGAAGTTTCATGAGTAGAGAATCAATATGGTCAACTCTGCCCACTGGGATGATTATTTAAGTGGCTGTGTGGCAGATGTATTGGAACAGCAAGAAAATGGAAACCAGTTAGCAGCTTAGTAAAGAGAGCTCAAGTGAGTGGCAATTTGGGGCTTGAATGAATAGGTTGTCAAAGATGTGAAAAAAATGTATAGGGATAGAATCAACAAGATTTACGTGAGGAGAGGGAAGGATGAATATAACTGGGAAGGTAAGAAGAGGACAATTTAAGGAGTGATGATGAAGTTCTGTTCTGGATACAATTTTTAAAACTAGAAGAGACCTTAAATCTCAATCTACTTCTACTCTCCTCAAATAATTTAAAACTGAAAAAAAAAACTGAGCACAGGAAGTTTAATGAATTTTCAAGGTCATATAGCCAATCAATAACAGAACAGGGATGAGATCTAAGATCTTTTAACACTTAAATGATATGACAATATTAAAACAAATTTATCTTCCTTGAATACATAAGAGGAAAGGAGGGAGGGAGAGGGAGATGAGGAGGGAAGGGGGGGCTGGAGAGAAGGAAGTAAAAGGAAAAAAAAGTAGAAATAGAAGGAAAAATAAGAAATGAGAAATGGAAGAGGGTAGAAAAAGAATAGAGGAGTAAATGGGAAGAAAGAAAAGAAAGAGAAAGTGAATGAAGAAGACAAGAAGGAAGATTAGAATGAGGAGGTGAAGAAGGATAAGAGTAGGAGGAGGTAGAGGAACAGAGATAAAAGAAGAAAGAGGAAAGGAAAAAGATAAGGCCCAAGTCAAATTGATTAATTAAAGAAACCCTAGTGTGAAATTTTAAGATTATTATGTAAATGTCACACAAAGATAATCTATGTTTACAAGTAGATGAATAACGAACTATGTCGAGCTATGGAACTGTGGGAAAAAAATTTGCATCACAACTCTGCCATCTAATTTCAAAAGGCTTTGCTATATGTATTTTTAAGGTCTCAGAATAAGAGTGAATTTGCATACAGGATCATTGAGAAATCTCAAATTACATCTGTGGCCCAACATAGAATATGATCACACTCTTTTCTCTAATTTGATGGTCTAATGGCACTGAGTACTATAAACAGATCAGTCTTTGGAGGCCAGCCATACAGACTATTCTGTAGTTAACTTTTTAAACGCAGATTTTTACTATTTCTTTAGACATTTTAGATGTCAAAATGCTATTAAGGCAAACAGTAAGACAATTTAGATGATGCCAAAAATGGATGTTGCATCCATAATTCTAATTCTACTCAAATATAATTATAAAATCTTAATGTCAGTAATTTAATCAGAAGATTTTGTTATTATAAAGATTGATATGTCAACATATAAAGAAATTATATTTTAGTTTAAAGTTGCTTTATTTCATTTGACTTGAGAAATCATCTATTATAATTCATCAAATCCCCATCCTTAAATGATATAATGGGTAAGAGGGTATATATACAGGGCAAGAGGGTATGGCCCAAGATAATCAGAGGGAGTAAACCAAAGACCCCACTGGGTAAAGCCAGAATTAAATAGATGATCAAATCCAAAGAGATAAGTAAGAAATAGGAATGAGAGTTCATTGAAATAACTGAATATCAGTTAAGTCATCATGGAATCAAGGAAAAAATGCTACACAGGGTTATCATCTATGTTAGTGAAGTGATAACTTGCTGGACACAATTTCCTGACTAAGGTGCCATTATTTTAGGGCAAAAATGTATTTACTACCCCCACCCAAAGTATCAGTATTATTATAGGCTCTCAAACACCAATATTGGAATAGAAATCCTTCATGATCATTTAGTGTTCATTTAAAGAACTTCCCAATGGCAAATTCATTATCCATTCTTAGGAAACATTTATTTTGTCACATTGATTCTAAATCTACTTCTTTGCAACTGCTAGACATTTTTCATATTTCTATTTTCTAAGCAGACAAAAAAAGTCTGATTTCTCTTTCAAGTAATAAGCCCTTTACTAATTCATAAGCCAAACCATCTTTTCTCCAGACTAAGTATTTCTCATAAGGCATAGTTTCTAACCCTTTTCTTTGGATGTACTCCACCATTCCTTTATATAAATATAATTAGGTCATCCACATTTTAAAATCGTTATAATGCTATTAAGTTATCTTCTGATAGGGCTAATATTATTTATCACTCAGAGACCATCTTTTATCTCATTTTTCCTCTTCCTGTATCTGACTGCCAAAACTACCTAATTATTCAAGTATGTAAATACAAATTGGAAAAAAGAACTGTTCATTTTTTAACATTTTCTCAAAAATCAAATGGAATACTCAGTTTAGAGTCATAATACCTACATTCAGTCTCTTTCTTGCTAATTTTCAGAGATGTCAAATGACTTGCCAGTCATGGAGCTCATATGTCAGAGATTAGATTTTAACATATGATTTCTAGAGTCTGAGTCTTTCACTTTAATAACTACAATCATACAATTCTATTCTGATAAATACCTGAAAACAGATTTTATGCTGATAAGCATTCTCTTTTTTAATGTAAGAAGCCCTCAACTGAGTCTCATTTGGTATCTTTAGCAGTCTTCTCATCATTCTAATGGACATCCTTTAAAAAGTTCCTAAAATGTAAATATCCTTCATATAATGTGGCACCTAGGAATGTACACAGTACTATTGGTTTGGTCTGAGCAGGGAGGGGTTAGGTATGGATTCTCATCATTTATTCTCAATACTCTGTCTCAACTAACACATTTTGAGCTAGCATTATTTTTCCCTCCCTTCCTTCTTCCTTCCTTCCTTCCTTCCTTCCTTCCTTCCTTCCTTCCTTCCTTCCTTTCTTCCTCCTCCTCTTCCTCTTTCTCCTCCTCCTCTTCTTACTCTTCCTCCATTGTGTCACACTGTTTACTCATAGTAAGTTTATATTGGGGAACATAAAGTATACTACTTTGTATCATTTCCCATGAATAAAGTTCTGGCTTACACACTTTTAAATGTATAATAATAAGCTTTGAAAGCTCCAAACACATTATTCCTTTTACAAGGAAAGAAAGAAGGAAGAAAGGAAAGAAGGAAGGAAGGAAAGAACATTTTAGTATATGGGATAAACAAATGTCACTGTTCTAAAATGTTAACAGATGTACCTAAATTAAACTACTATGTTTAAGCCTAACTTCCAAAGTTATTATAACATAAATATTGAGGCAGAATCAGAAATTAACCAAGGTCCAATGGTTTCTTTGTAGCTTTGGAGAATAAGTATAGACATTTCCATAACAAAGACTTAGAAAGTCTTAACAAGGAAATCACCTAAGATATAAGGCACAACACTATCTTTAGAATTTTAGAATAATGCAAAAATATTTTATTATATTAAATATATACATATATTCAAACACACATAATGTACGCATACATGCATGTATGTATGTATATCTATGTATATATGTAATACTTTAATCAAATAGATGTTGATAAATAGTGTTTTTGAACATCAGGGGATTGCATGGCTATAATGTTCTCTTCAAAGGAAGGATAACAATTAACCTTTGTATTCAATCTTTACTAGAGGATCTGTTTTTATACATTATTCCCTATTTGTAATTAATTTGATAGAATAAATAATTTGGATGGGAATTAATCTGGAAACAAAGAGCAGGTATATAACAATCATGGTTGCTTATTTTACTGAAGAAGAGGGAAGAGCTTATCAGTGTCATGTAAGTAAATAAGAAAAATTATCACTGTGGAGAAATTACCTCAGAAAGGCGGCCAGAAAGAACAACAAGGAAATAAAGCAAAGAGTGTTGCTGGAAGAAGATAGCTTAGTTTTGTGGTTGTTGATTTTTTTTTTATGGTGTCCTCTTTACTGCTACAGATCAACCCATTCATACTTTTCCACTCTGTATGATTCTTGTCCATGCCATTACATGAATCTACCATAGATGAGCTATGCAACTTCTCAGAGGGATTCCTCTAGGTCGATGATTCTTGAACTTTTCATGAATTTGTAAGATCAAAAAGGTTCACAGGCCCATGTCAGTAGGTTCATAGATTTTCACGGTCAGGCCATGAGAGGAGACTAAGTGTTGTAGGGGGATGTAATTTTCCTTACTGAAGAGGAAATATATTTTGATTGGTTGAGAGACAATGGTCATAGAAATGTCATAAGGTATTCAACAGTACCTTTTGTTCTGTCACCTCTTAGTAATATTAGTAAATGTTTTCCTAAAACAGCATTAATGAATTATTATTAGTGTTTCCTTTTATTACATGTTCTTGAAAATAGATTCAATTGTCATTTCATTAAAAGTATAGAAAAACACATGCTGTTTTAAACCAATTGCACACTTATTAGCACAAAGACAATTGTTTCTGTAAAAATGTCTCCGCAGCTCCATATTTTGTTTTAGCAAATTCCTCCATTCAGACTTCTGTTGAGCCCAGCTAATCAATAGGTTATATGCAAATTTATATTGTTTCAGCATTTGTTTTAGACAAAGAACACATATAATCTGATTATCACAATAATTTTGCAAAATATTCACATTCTAAGTCAAATTTTATTTCTTCAATCATCAAAAAATTTTTGCCCTCCCATTGGAAATAAAAGAAAAAGAAAACCTCTTATAGCACACACATGCACACACACATATACACACACACACACACACAAACATACACATACACACACACACACACATATATATATATATACACACACACACACACACAAACACACACACACACATACATACACACAGCAATAGAACAAATTTCCATATTGGCAATTACTACCACTATTTTACAAATGAAGAAACCAATACCTATGATTCAGGTGTGACTTGTGCAACCACAACATGTACTCAAAAAATTAGTTTATGTTGTATCTAGGATAGAGTTATCAAAGAAGAGGAAAATATCCTGATATATTCAGAAAAAAAATGTAAAACTTCTAACATTTTATTCACATATTCCACAGTCAAAAAGACCTGCTATAGCTTCACTTGTACAGGCATGCACATGTTTCATAGGTGGGAACACAGAAAAATGGAGGAAGCTATCTTGTGAGCTATAAAATAATATCCTTGTTACCATCATCCACAGGAGGTAGAAGGATGGTAAAGTGAAAAAATGTTCTGACTATGGAGTTGAAGGACCAGGGTTCAAATCCTAAGTCTGCCCCCTTACTCCTTGTATCATCTTAGGCAAATGAGCGATTTCATGTCCCTGGGCCTCAGTCCAAACTAAAGCTATGTATGGGAATGTCTGGGAGAACTCTCTAGATCCAAGACCCAAAGGACAAATGAGCTGCCTTCTGTTGTGGCTACTCCCCACCTTGCTTGGGAATGAAATATAGATCCTGGACACTGGTCTTTATAAACTGAAGAAACTGACAAAGTCCAATAAACACTTAAATTGATAGCAAATTGTGATCTTAACTAACAGAAGCAAGTCATATTGAGAATTTACATATTACTTAATAATGTTACAGATCTTTTTTCTTTTTGTCTCTTTGCTAAGTTCCCTTAATTTTGGCCAGATGATTTTTGGTTGTGATCAGCCATAATATACTCAGACATAGCCTGCTGAAATGAAAAGCTACCCAGATTCAAAGACATGAATGCCTGGATTTAAGTTCTGTCTCTGAAACATACTGAATGTGAGACCCTGGTCAAATCACTGAATTTTTTGGTTTTATTATTTTACATTACAGTAAGCAATGGGCCTGCCTTTTGCCACTACACATGCTAATGCCCTCTCTTTTACCACTTGGCTGCCACTGCCACTGTGGTCCTCTCCATTCTCCTCTGCCACTGTAGCCCATCTGTACCCACACCCCCCTGCTACTGATACTGAGTCCTCACCACGTCATTCCAGTCTGCTCACTCTGCCAGGTTCAAATGCTAAGCTTTTTTGTTGAGACCCACTATTTTTGTGCTGTGACCCACCACTTTAGGGTCTTGAGTTCTGCTGCCTTCTGTTAGGAAAGAGGGTGGGCATAATTCTGAGCACTAGTGTTCTGCCATTGCTGGGGCCAGGTGCTATAAGCCGTAATATCACCGCCTTGGAGCTGGTCCACAAAACTTGATGAAGTCAGGAACTGCCACTCAGGGTGACTCAGACAGCTATAAAGAATTCTAGCTGATCCTTCTCAGGCTTGGATTCCTCTTCCTGTGAGTGTTCTTATCTCTCATGTAAGGAATTATTCCTGTTTTCCAATTGGCCTCCAGTGTGAGACCCTGGAACTCCTAACATCTTCAACCCACAAGGTTGTCACCAATACTGGGAATGTTAATTTCAGCATCACCTACCTACTAGGATAGGGAGAGAGAGCCTATGACCTAACTTCTTCAGGGGCCTCTCAAATAATTGCTGTTCACTGTTGGGAGTGTGTGGAAAATTTTTTAAAGTGACACCCCACACTTGCCTATCCTTAAAGTATTAACTAGGGTACAACTGGCATTTGTCCATATTTCCAATTCTAAATTACAAAAGGTTACTCATCTCCTAGGGAAAATTAGGTATTGTCTCTTCAAGTTTCTTCCCTCATTTGCTGCAATAGTTTGCACCAGATAAGAACAATAAAGTCCACGTGGGAACAGACATGTTAAGTCAAGCACCAAGCATTTATGAAGTACCTGGAATGCACCAAGGGCTTTGCTAGGAACTGGGGATACCAAAAACAAACAAACAAAAAAAAAATAACAGAAAAAAAACAATAATAACACCAACAAGCTAAACCAAAGAACTGGATCCTGCTCTCAAAATAGCCATACTATAACCATTTACAAACAAGATATATGCAAGAAAGATAACAGATGATCACAAAGAAAAAGTGTTAGAGAGCTTGGGAAAGGCCTCTTGGAGAACGTAGAATTTTAACTAGGATTTCACAGAGGTCAGAAGACTGAGATTAAACAGGAGGTAATTTCTTTTTTTTAAATTTTTTTTAATATATTTCTTTTTATTTTTAGTTTTCAACATTTACTTCCACAAGACTTTGAATTCCATATTTTCACCCCATCTTGCCCCTCCCCCACCCCAAGATGGCATGCATTCTGAATACCCCTTCTCCTGTGTCTGCCCTCCCTTCTATCCCCCGCCCCCTTCTCTTATCTTCTTCCCCTTCTATTTTCTTGTAGGGCAGGATAGATTTCTGTACCTCATTTCCTGTATTTCACATTTCCCAGTTGCATGTGGATACACTTTTTTTAAACGTGTTTCTAAAACTTTGGGTTCCAAATTTTCTCCCTTCCTCCCACCCCACTCACCCTTATTGAAAAGGCAAGCAACTCAATACAGGCCATACTTGTGCAGTTAAGCAAAACACTTCCATAGTTGACATGTTCTGAAAAACTAACTCTATTTCCCTTAATCCCATCCTGCCCTCCCATTTATTCTATTCTTTCTTTTGACCCTGTCCCTCCTCAGAAGTATTTCCTTCTGATTACCCCTTTCCCAATCTGCCCTTCTCTCTATCATCCCCCTGCTCTCTTGTCCCCTTCCTCCCCTATTTTCCTGTGGGGTAAGACAGATTTCCATATCCAATTGAGTGTGTCTGTTATTCCCTCCTTAAGCCAAATCCTATGAGAATAAGATTCCTCATTTCCTCTCACCTTCCCTGTTTCTCCCTACTGTAAGAACTTTTCCTTGTCTGTTTTGTGCAGATAATGTACCCCATTCTACCTCTCCCATTCTCCTTGTCCTAGTATAATCCTCTCTCACCCCTTAATTTTATTCTCCAGATATCACCCCTTAATCTTCAGCTCACCCTGTGCCATTTATCTATTATCTATCTATCTATCTATCTATCTATCTATCTATCTATCTATCTATCTATCTATCCATACATACATACAATTTTCCCTTTCCACTACCAGAATACTGACAAAAGTCTCATGAGTTATAAATATCATCTTTCCAGGAAGTAATATAAACAGTTCAGCCTTAATAAGTCTCTTATGATTTCTCTTTCCTGTTTACCTCTTCATGTTCCACTTGAGTCTGTATTTGAAAGTCAAATTTTCTATTCAGCTCTGGTCTTTTCATCAAAATGCTTGAAAGTCCTCTATGTCACTGAATGACCATTTTTTCCCCTGAAGGATTATACTCAGTTTTGCTGGGTAGGTGATTCTTTGTTGTAATCCTATCTCCTTTGCCCTCTGGAATATTATATTTCATGCCCTGCGGTCTCTTAATGTAGAAGCTGCTAAATCTTGTGTTATCCTGATTGTGTTTCCACGGTACTTGAATTGTTTCTTTCTGGCTGCTTGCAATATTTTCTCCTTGACCTGGGAACTCTGGAATTTGGCTACATATTCCTAGGAGTTTTCCTTTGGGGATGTCTTTCAGGAGGAGATCTGTGGATTCTTTCAATTTCTATTTTGCCCTCTGGTTCTAAAATATCAGGGCAGTTTTCCTTGATAATTTCTTGAAAGATGATGTCTAGGCTCTTTTTTTGATCATGGCTTTCAGATAGTCCAATAATTTTTAAATTCTCTCTCCTGGATCTATTTTCCAGGTCAGTTGTTTTTCCAATGAGATATTTCACATTGTTTTCTAATTTTTCATTCTTTTGGATTTGTCTACTGTGTCTGATTTCTCATAAAGTCACTATCTTCCAATTGCTCTATTCTAATTTTTAAGGAAGTATTTTCTTCAGTAAGCTTTTGGACTTCCTTTTCCATTTGGCCAATTTTTCTTTTTAGGGCATTCTTCTCCTCATTGGCTTTTTGGACCTCTTTTGCCATTTGGGTTAGGCTATTTTTTAAGGTGTTATTTTCTTCAGTATTTTTTTGGGTCTCCTTTAGCAAGCTGTTGACTTGTTTTTCATGATTTTCTTGCATCACTCTCATTTCTCTTCCAGTTTTTCCTCTGCTTCCCTTACTGCTTCTCAAAATCCTTTTGAGCTCTTCCAAGGCCTGGGTGATTCATGTTTTTCTTGGAGGCTTTGGATATGGGAGCTTTGACTTTGTTGTCTTCTTCTGGTTGTATGTTTTGATCTTTGTCACCAAAGTAAGGTAATATAGTCTGACTCTTTTTGCGAGGTTTGCTCATGATCCCAGCCAACTACTTGAGTTTTAAACTATTTGTTAAGGTAAAAGTCTGCTTCCAATGTGGAGAATGTAGCGTCCCAAGCTTAGGGGGTTTGTACAGCTGTTTTCAGAGATACTTCTAGGGATCTGTAAATTTTTACTTCTTCCAAGGTGGTATGATAAGGGTCGAGGTATTTACTCTTTCCTGGCCTATGCTCTAGTCTGTGAGTGATTGGCCACAAGCAGTCTTTTCTCTCTTGGAACTATGAGGATGGGTTTCTCTCTGCCACCACTACAAGCTCCACAGTGCCAGCGCTCCTCCTTACCCCAGGACCACCACCCAGAACTGTGACCCAGATCCAAGCACGGGTAAAGCAAGAGATTCCTGCCTTATCACCAGCTAAGAGATTCCTGCAGTCCCCCTCTGAACAGCCTCTTGATTCCCTCTCAGTCTGTGGCCCAGAAGCTCAGGATACAGCCACTGACCTGGTGCCCGCACCCTGTACTCTGAGCTCTGGAACTGGCTCTGACCTAGCTCTTCTCTCACCGCAAAAACAGACTTTTCCCACTGACCTTCTAAGTTGTATTTGGTGTTCAGTGGATTGAGGAGTCTGGAAACTGCCACAGCTGCCCGTGATTCAGTCCTCTGAGGCCTGCTCCCGGTTTGCTGCGGCCTGCATGGTCTGCACTGTGCTCCACTCCCAGCCCGGTGGGATAAGCCTTCCCGATCAACCATGCAGGCTGTCTTGGCCTGGAAATTTGTTTTACTCTGTCTTTTTCTGGGTTCTACTGCTTTAGAATTTGTTTAGAGCCATTTTTTATGGGTATTTGGAGGGGTTTGGGGGAGAGCTCAAGCAAGTCACTGCTTTCAAGCTGCCATCTTGGCTCTGCCCCCCAAAAGGAGGTAATTTCAAGAATAGGGCACAGTCACAGAAAATTTCAAATACATTCCCCCAATTAAAATAACAAGGAGATAGAATTCATATAACTTCTTTATTCCAGTTATTAGATGATCCTGAAAATCTAAAGATCTGTTTTGATTAGCATTCTCTCATTGTTGAAGTTCCTCCTGACACACATGAACTTAACATTATGTCCATATAGACTTAGTCAATAGAGACTAAGGACTGCTTGTTTAGTTGCATTGTCATTTCCACACAGGTATTTAAAACCAAAAGTTCTTTCCTCACTCACACAAAAATAAGATTCTCTTAAATCTGGGAAATGTCTTTTTTCAGAAGGCAACCTCTAAGGCAATTGGCTGATAATCACTATTATCTCTATCTCTATATCTATCTTTCTGAGACTATCAGTCTCAGCAAAGGAAGAGCACAACTATTATGCTGTATGTGTCCTATTCTAATGAAGGGGGTGGAAATCTCTTTTGATCTCAAAATTTCAGTCCCTCAAGGATGATTTGAAAGTAAACTGAATCTGAAAACATCCTCTAGTAGAACTTAGACAATTTTTAATTTTCTGTGCTTGACAGCTAAAGGATAACATAGCTGGCAGACCTAAAAGATAATTAATCACAATTATTTTCAAGACACAGGTTTTGAACATACAGAAGTCTCACCTTGGTGAGTGGTGACAGGCAGTTTACTCTCTAGTCTTCTCAAGGTGGGGGTGAAGTGCTTCATGGTAAGCAACCAGGCATAAACAAAGCATCCAGAGAAGTATGGAAGTCAATCTGGCCTTACCTTCCTAAGTGGGCCCATCACCCACTTCAACAAAGTCGCTATGCTCCAGTCCTCTGCAGCTCATTATTTTTCCCCCTAAGCACTCCCTACTACTTACCTTCCCTATAAATGAAGAAAAGAACACCATCCTTCTAATCCTTCAGGCTGGAAAACTAGTGTCATCCTTTGCTCATCCCTATTGCTCCTCTTCCCTATCCAAACTGTTGCCAAGGCCTGTCAATTTCTCCTTTGTATCATCTCTTGAATATTCCTCCTTCTCTCCTCTGACAGTGCCACCATTCTAGTACAGGCACCCATTACCTGAACTATTTATTCCAACAGCTTCACCAGAATAATAGGGCCAAAGTCTAGGTAGTATTGAGGTTGAGATATTAGGAGTGCTTGGACCCCAAAATCATGACATGCAGGTCCTGCCCCAAAGAATTCTGCTCAAGCCTTCTTTCAGCCAAAGACAAGATTTATTAAAGATGAGCCATATAGACCAGACTCTTAAGGAATCTGAACGTTTGTGACACTCTCATAAGGTGGAGTGAGCATGAGGAAGTCTCGGCACCTAAATGGAGACTAGGAAGGATCTTATATGTAGAAAGACTATGGGGGATCTAGGAGTGGCCAAGTAGTTTGAATGACTGGAGGAGGGGCTGGGAGAAGGGGTGTCTTGATGGGAGTGGCCAGTAAGCTGGGGTCACTGGGGGAGGAGTTTAGGGAGGATCTTGAAGCTGGGGTGACTGGGGGAGTTTCCTGGGAGAATCTTGATGAAAGTGTCTGGGAGGTTGAATGGGGTCTGGTTAAGGTCAAGGATGGGAATCATAACCAGGGGCCATCAGGCCAGTAATAGACAATGGAAGACTAGACTTTAATTACAGTAACAAAGAATTGAAAGATTGGGCATAGAAATAAGGAAAGGCCAGTTCATAGGAATAAAAATAACCTCAGGAGACTGCTAGACTTCCTTGACCAGGTAAAAGGGATCAAGTAAAGTTCAAGGAAGAGGTTTTTTTTTTTTTGGGTGGGGGCTGTCTTGTTTCCATACCCCATCAGTAGGAATCAATATAAAGAGAGGGGAGATTTCAGCCTTGACTCCTGGACCATTCATTCCTGAAGATCCTTTTTTTTCTCTCCTATCAGGGAAAAGGAAAGATAATAACATAACCCATGTTGTGGAGTGAGGGTGAGCCACCCTAGTAGGTTGTGGTCTTATCAAAGAGGGTATGTATTTGTGTGTGTGTATGTATATGTGTGTACGTGTGATATGTATGTAATTATATAAGGCAACATGTAACTTCTCAAGGCCTTGTGTGAAGATGAGTGTAAGAATGAAGATGATGAAACAATAAATATCTCAAGGAGCCGAAGAGACTCCATTTTTAAAAAAAGTTTTTGAAATACTTTATATGAAATAGCATTATGCATAAAACTCAAATTTTCTTTCTTCTTTTAGGAAATGTTCAGGGAAAACAATCAGACTGGTAGCATAAGGTCATCATTCCAAGTTAATGATGCATAGACCAATTCAAACTGCCCAGGAACATCAGACAAAATTCAGTTACAAGCCATGAGGAAGCCATTCACCCTTAGAGTTGATACTTAACACAAACAGCTTTCTCCAGTCTTGCAAATAAATGCTGACAATTTACCAGCCCACATTTTAGAACTCACTCAACACTTGTAAAAATACAGGGAAGAAAAGCAAATGAAATCAGAATTTTTAGAAAGCTTATGGATCTGTTATTTTTCTTTGTCAAGTACAAATCACATATCGAAATTAGACAAGGAATTTCCAGTTGCTTGAACTTATCCCAGTGTCAAATGTGTCATGCAAACTTCTTAATATCAAATTGTCATTGGTCTCTCCAACTTTTTTGGACTTAAAATATTTGTCTAGTTTCAAAACTGCTTAATTTCTCTAATAATAATAACAAAAAATTACATATTATATAATTATATCTAACATATTTACATATGCCACAATTGTATATAATGTAATAACATATTATCCTATTATTACATGTGACATATAATTTGTTAAAAAATGATTTCTTTTTGGTAATCTGTGTCTTAGAGACTCAGAGTTCCCACTGCCAGTCTTCTGACCAAAGTTCTTCAGAAGGAAATCTCCGATAATGAGATTGCATTGAATCTTCTTATCTTGGTCAAACTCCAGTCCAGGCCTGAATTGATTTTATTCTACTCAGGTTTAAGTAGAGAAAGACTGGGGGCTGTATTTCCTTTAATGGTGGGTGATATTGGCCACTGCAAATTGACTGAACAGAGTGATTTAAGGAACTCACCCACCTCCTAGTATGTTGACCAATCATGGTTGATTGGCACCCCTTGGGAATACCTACTCTTCAAAGGGCATATAAGGTTGTAACTCAAAATCCCCAGCAGTTTTGAACTGGCCCCCTTAGGGGGGCCCAGTTTTAGACTGAACTCCCATGCAATGCATGTCAAGCCACCTTGTGAGAAATGAAAACGTGGACACATACCCCAACTTCTTTTTGTCTCTTTCTTAGAGTAGACTCTGCTTCAAATTAGGATTTCATGGGATTTGGGGTTCACAAATTATATATAAATTGCATGCAGTCTATATCATATACAGTATAATCATATATATGTGTATATATATATATAGACACACACATATATATACACATACAAACACACACATATTATATACATACCACACACACACACACATACATAAATTGTATACCAACTATATATTATACAGTCATCCAAGAACATTGTCCAAGATTAGGTGCAGGATTCCAACAACTGTGAAAAACTATAAATAACTCTAGGTCCCACCCAAACCCTCATTTTTAATAATTCTGATCACATTTTTAAACACACAAAACAACATGCTGCACCTACAAAATATTTTCAGTTACTAAAAGAGAGAGATTAGTGTCTCGTACACTGTATAGTGTCTTTGCAGTCACTGGTATGGCTGCAGCAACTGCTTCACAGATTTCCTTCTCATGGAGCATAAGATACAAATATGATGGGAGAAAATCACATGACTGAGTCTGAATGGTACAAAAGACAAAGAAGAGGCATTCCCAAAGAATACACAGCAGATAGTCCTTTAGTGCACTGAAACTTTTAACAAAATTTAACTCTTTATAATAAATTTATGTATGTATACTTATGGTAGTAAATGATAAAATAGACTAATAATATACATTATAATAAGTACATTTATGATTTGCTTTTTTAAAATTTACATGTATGCATCATCTGTTATTTTCTACAATACGCTTTAGTCTCTCAAAATTCCCACTTAATTATCAAAAGCCAACCTGCAAATAACCAAAACTGCAAATGTGAAACTCACAAATGTTGAGATATCACTTTATATCACATAATTATACGCAATATAATAATAATAACAATAATAATGATAATAATAATTGTTATTATTATTATATTATGACTACTATGTGTCAGATACTGTACAAAGTCCTCACAGCAACCCTGGGAATTAACTCCTATTATTATCTTCATTTTACAATTAAGTAAGTTGAGATAAAAAAGAGGTTAGGTGACTTGCCCAAGGTCACACAGCTAGCAAGTATCTGAGGACCAGTTTGGGCTCAGGTTGTCCAGCACTCTGACTGTACCACCTCCCACAGTGTAGAAGTACAAAGGACATTAAAGGTTCTCTAGTCTACCTCCTTCATTTTACGTATGAGTAAACTGAGGTCTAGAGAGGTTAGTCACTTGCCCAAAGTCCCTTATTTTCTTTTCTTTTGCTAGGAGGAGGAAGAGACATAAGAGAGGTAGGAAATAAGGATAGGCAAAGATAAGATTAGAGATCTGAAAGCTGATGTTAATATTAATATTAACATAATAATAACTAACAAATAATGATGTTAATATTAATGTTGATATACAACATTAATTCATTTATCAAGAAGCCTTTATTCAGTACCTACTATGTACCAGGATACAGACTAGATTGAAGTAATTTCTGCTCTCAAAGTGCTTACATTCTATAGAAGGAATGCAGGGGCTGGTATGGTGGGTGGAGGGGATGTAGAGAACAATACTATAGAATGTTAAGTATTTACAAAACAGTATGAGGATAAAAAAGGCATGTATTAGCAACTGGAACATAAGGCTAGGACTCCAATAAGAAGTAGCACCTGAGGTGAGCTTTGAAGGATAGGAAGGATTCTGAGAGGAGGACAATATACATTCTAGGCACGGATCACAGTCTATGCAAAGGCCTACTGAGGGAAGATGATTCTGCACTGACATATAGTTACCATCCAAACTCATTTTCAGGTTAAGTTCTGCCACTGTACTTCCCTTCTGACCTCAGAGATGAGTTGTGAAATGGGGAAAAAAAATAGATAACATTAGCACAGAGAAATAAAGGGACTTGCTCAGTATCTCTCATGAAGTTAGTGGGAGAGCTGATACTAGAACACGAGTCTAGTTTCTGAAGAAATTCTACCAATCCAGGTGAGTTTTTCAACTTATTTCCATAGAAAGCTGCCTGGGGTCTAATATTATCCCCATTTAGCAAAAAAGAAAACTGAGGTATACAGTTTAAATCTATGACAAGGATTATAAAGCTAATAAGTGAAGAAGGGTGTTATTGTTTGTCCTTTATTTGAAAGAGTACCAGTGACATCAAGGGGTGCTACCTTGACTTGCATATGGATTTAAGTGAGGCAGAGTTGCACAAAGTTGTCAGCCTCACTTTCTATTCAGCAGTCATTGATGTCAAATAGGAAGACAAAAATCAAGACAACTTGGATGTAGAGTACATCCTTGGTGTCTTTGACGTCTGACCAAGCTCTAAGTGCTCCACAGCAGCTGCTTCAGCTGCCTTCAAAGACATTGGAATAAGTTGTTCTTATCCAATGTTCCACTGGGGAAAGTCTTCACGCTCTTTGAGTAGACATCTGAAATGGAAATTGGAAATTCCCCTTTAAATTAATAAGATCACTCAAATAAATAGGTTCAGTTCAAATCTCGGTCATGACTGTTCCATATCTCCTGAGTGTTCTTGGCCTAGCATTCCAGGAACTAGCCATTCCTAGGTCACGTTGACATGGAGGGTTGGCTCCTCTCCTTGTGAGACGTGATGTTATTAAAAAACAAAATACCAAGCCTCAGGCGGATGGGAGCGTGGCTAAGGTCAGATGTGTATTGGACAAACCATGAATAGCGCAAGCATCAAAAAGGGGTTCTTGGCCCCAAGCCTTCTTTGTTTAGAACAATATAAAAACACTGCATCCTGTAAGCCCGCTGAGCCTCACCCGCGGGAAGGACGCTTCGCCCGGGAAAATCTTTACACAATTCAAGTTTGTACAGGCTGCAACGGGGCTCCCAGCCATTGATTGACTTTGGAGGTTCCCTTGAATTGGTGATGTATTCTCTTCCATTACCGACTCTCTTGATCGGTGCTATATTATTGATTGTTCTTATTATTTATGCTTTCTATGCAAATTCAAACTATCTGTGCTTTGCTTCTTCTAAATAAATTATCTATTTCCTATTATTTTCTGGTGCATTGGAGAGTGTCATTTATAGGAGCGAATCCGAACCTCACTAAATCCTATTAATACAAAATTGGCGTCACGAACAGGATTCGCTGTATAAATGCCTTTCTTTAAGAGAAATGTTGAGCCCCGGGCTCCGGTAGAGGTCCCCGGTTGGGAGGACCCTCCGTTTTCCTCGCTCGCAAAAACCTGGTCACAGTGTACAGGACCTAGTGAGGATTGGGGGTGTTGGGGGTTCTCGTTTGGGGTGCGACGGATGGGCCGGTTGCCAGCAGGGATAATGGGGGGATACGACCAGTACATCATTTCCCTCCCTTTTGGGTTGTTTGCAGCCAGACAGCCAAAGGCTGCAGCAGGACTCTGAAAAGTTGCCTTCATTCTCCCCCTCTCCCTCCCCAGGTAACAGCAGCTTCAAAGCAGTGCGTGGATGGGAGAGGGAAAGAGAGAAGAATACTTTATTACTTAGGTTATATGGTTGGTAGAGGGCAAGTTGGGAAGGATTGTTGAAGTGTTAGGTCAGAATTAGAAAGGAATGAGATATGTACAGGTTTTAAGGGGATTTTAAATCATTAGAAAGAAAGGCAAGGAAGTTTAAGCATGTAGGAGAGAGGAGTGTGTGTAGAAAATTTGAAGGGTGAGTAAAAGGAAAGTGCATGCTGTAATAGCTGTAGCAAATATGAATTGGGACCCTGATACTTGGGAAGGTGATATTTGGGATGAAGATGATGATAGGTGGGGGGAAGTAATAGAGGAAGATGTTCCGGATGTTGTAGACGGGGAAGCTCGGCCGATAGTCAGGAGAAAAGCCGAAAAGGAGGGAACTAACCCACCCCGGGTGACTGAAATCACGGAAGATTACTCCCAAAGAGAAATTACTGATTTGCTTAGTAGGTTTTCACAGCGATCAGGAGAGCCTGCAATCTCCTGGCTTGTAAGATTAAGTGATGGGGGAGCTGGAGGAGTGTGGCTAGACCCCAAGGATTGTCTAAAATTTTTGAGTTTGACCTCTATATTTTAATACAGGCAGAGAATAAAGAGGTGGTAGAGAAAAGATTAACTCAACTAATAGAACATATGAAGGAGAAGGGATGGGAGATTAATCCTGATAAAATTCAAGGTCCAGCTCAAAGTGTGAAGTTTTTAGGAATAATTTGGAATAAGGGTCATAGAGAAATCCTCCCCAAGGCCAAGCAAAAAATATTAGATTTTTCACCTCCTAGGGACAAAAGAGAAGCTCAAAAGTTCGTTGGGTTGTTTGGTTAATGGAGGAATCACATTCCTCATTTAGGTCAGATTTTGAAGCCATTGTATAAAGTTACCCGGAAAAAGTATGCATTTGAATGGGGGGAAACAGAATCGAAAGCCTTTGAGGAAGCCAAAATAGCTATTCAAACTGCCCTGGATCTTTGGCCTGTACAGCCAGGGCCGATGGAATTGCAAGTTACAGTTTTGCATGGATATGCTGATTGGAGTTTATGGCAAAAACAACAGGGCAGGAATGTTCCTTTAGGATTTTGGTCGCGGAAACTGCCACCTGCTGGCCAAAATTATACTCCTTTTGAACAACAATTATTGGCTGCATATTGGGCCCTGGTAGAGACAGAACATTTAACTTTAAACCATGAAGTTGTATTGAGGCCAGCCATACCCATTATGAGTTGGATTATGGGGACCCCCGCCTCACATAAAATAGGACATGCCCAAGAATCATCAATTATTAAATGGAAATGGTATTTGCAAAATAGAGTCAAGACAGGCAGATCGGGTATTTCCACCTTGCATGAAAAGGTATTAGAATTACCAAAACATTCAAATGATATTGATATACCACCAAAGTCTTATGATCAATCACCTGTTTCTTGGAATAATGGATATGATTCTCTAACCCCCGAGCAGAAGAAGCATGCTTGGTTTACTGATGGCTCGGCTAAATATATAGGATCTAAGCGATGTTGGAAAGCTGTAGCCTATAATCCTTCATGCAATACTATTTTGGAAAGCTCTGGTGAAGGCCAGAGTAGCCAATGGGCCGAATTAGTGGCTGTCTATCAAGTAATTCAAAAGGAACAAGGTGGCCAATGTTATATATATATACTGATTCCTGGGCCGTAGCCAATGGCCTAGCAGTTTGGATGCCAATTTGGAAGAAACACGAATGGAAAATTAGAGACAAAGATGTGTGGGGAAAAGAATTATGGGAACAAATATGGGAATGGTGTCAATGTACTAATGTATCTGTATTTCATGTAGATGCCCATGTGAATCAAGATTCTGTGGAACGTGAGTATAATGCCCGTGCTGATGAATTATCCAAACTTCAAGGAAAAGCTTTAAAGGTCACCCCCAGAGAGGAAAATGAAACACAATTAGGAAAATGGGTCCATATCACCGCAGGACATCTTGGCGCTCTTGCATCTTACAGGTGGGCATTAGACAGAGGGATAACATACCTCTGGATCTATTTAAGCAAATAGTACAAAACTGCATACAATGTCAATTATTTGCTCATCGGCCTGTGCCGAAGAAAATCACTGGAGAATTGGCTAGAGGGTCTTTACCTGCTCAAATTTGGCAAATAGACTATATTGGACCATTACCTGTTAGTCAGGGGTGTCAATATGCCTGCACTTGTGTGGACACCTACTCTGGGTATTAGTTGCCTGCCCCTATAAACGGCTACCCAGAAAAACACTTGTAAAACCCTAGATATTATTTCTCTTTATTATGGGACCCCCCTACAAATACAGAGTGATAATGGTACTAAAGTTTGGATAAAGAAGCATCAATCTGATAGACCAAGGCCAGCTGAGCTCATAGCACAAGGAAACACTAATACTGCCATAGTAGTATACCCTGGTGATGATAAATGGTATCATGTCCCACTAACCCAAATGTTTTTACGATATTAAGTGTTTTACAGTGTTTGCCTGCTATACGCTAACTATGGCATGAACTCCAGGTATTCCAGTGGGGAATCCTCAGCAAGGACCGCGTACTGATTCCATCTACGCTGGTGAAAACAACACCCACATCATGAATTGGTCATACCCATTCAACGTAGAAGTTTGGGACGCCCCTTTATTTCCCCTAATGAGAATCAATTTAACTAGTTTTAATCTAACTGTACTGCAGCAAACGGTACCAATATATCCTGTACCCTTACAAGTTGGCCACCTAGTCCATATTTTCCTAAAAGGTTAAGATCTGTAACATATAATTGGACACAAGTAAACTCCACCTACACTGTCTCACTATCACAAGCGGACGACAGAAAATATTTTTATTGTCGTAACACCTCCAATGGGCTGTATGAAGAATATCTAAACCAATTAGTATGGGTTGTACCTGTGACTCCAAACCCCTGGAATAATTCGTGTCCCCGCTCATGTACTAACACCTCTATCTTGCAACACAAAATAGTGTTTCATTATAATGTAACTTTTCCCTCTTTAGAAAGTTGTGTCAGGAAAAAAAGAGCTTGGTATGATACATTACTTGGTGGTGCAGGAACTGGTTTGGGTATAGTTAATTCTATAGACCTTGAGACCTTGGCTAGCAGACTGCGCAGTGCTGGACAAGATGTTTCTCAAGCTTTGACTGTGAATGCCCAATGGTTACCCACAACGATCCTGCCACACCAAAATACATTACAATATCAAGGCCAATTTTTACAAGTCTTTAATAATAGCATCCTCGTTAATTTACACCTTATGAAAAACATTGGTGTTTTATTTAATTGGACTAAATGTTCCTTGCAAAACTTATATACCCTCATACAGAAGGAAAATGCCCAAAGATTACTACAGGAAGGTAACTCTCACATATGGAACGATATACTTGACTTGTCAGATGTATGGAAAAAGCAAAAACCTGAGAATGCTAGATGCACTCCACTTTGGTGCGCTGGAACTATTATACTCTACCAAGTTAAAACTTGGACTGTTATGTGTCAATTTCATGTAATACCTTTTGTCTTACATAAATACTTTGCTTTATCTTATATCTATGGAAACTATATAGATTGGTATAATGTAACTCATACTCTGTCTGATTGTGTTGTAACTAATGGAGGGATTGTTTGTGGGATGATGACTCGGCAGATGGAACCCTGCCTTCTCTCACATTCATCCAATTTGTGTGATCTAACTTTATACCCAGTGAGTAACTTTTCTATGATATATGAAGTATCTACTCAATATGTTTGTATAGCCTCTAATAATCACTCTGACCTTCTATCTGTAGATATTACTACTGTTCCATTTTCTGGTTGCTTATCCAATGTATCTTTCCTACGCTGGCAAGGAAATGATTTTTACTTTCCACCAGACACTAACCTAGTTAAAAATTTTGCTTGGGTACCCCAATCTTTGCCTCTACCTCATGTGTCTCTATCTCTATATCCCCTTATGAACATCTTGAATCAGTCGACTGAAATCAAAAAGTTATTAGAGTCCAACCAACGCGCGTTAAATGAACATCGAATACAGACTCTTATAGCTGCAGGAAGACTAGTCGAAGCTTCTCATTTAGTGATCTCAGATACTAATCATCATTGGTATGATTTTCTTTTTAAATCTCCTACTGCTACTATGTATTTTAATTCCTTAGCTACCCCCATACTACTACTTGCTTTGTTCTTTTTATGTCTTTGTATATGCAATTGTTATGTATACCAAAATACGCACTATATACACTCATGTCACACCTTTGCCCCTCACCTATTATTCTCATGATCTTAAGGCCAAGTGAAATGGAAATTGGAAATTCCCCTTTAAATTAATAAGATCACTCAAATAAATAGGTTCAGTTCAAATCTCGGTCATGACCGTTCCATATCTCCTGAGTGTTCTTGGCCTAGCATTCCAGGAACTAGCCATTCCTAGGTCACGTTGACATGGAGGGTTGGCTCCTCTCCTTGTGAGACGTGATGTTATTAAAAAACAAAATACCAAGCCTCAGGCGGATGGGAGCGTGGCTAAGGTCAGATGTGTATTGGACAAACCATGAATAGCGCAAGCATCAAAAAGGGGTTCTTGGCCCCAAGCCTTCTTTGTTTAGAACAATATAAAAACACTGCATCCTGTAAGCCCGCTGAGCCTCACCCGCGGGAAGGACGCTTCGCCCGGGAAAATCTTTACACAATTCAAGTTTGTACAGGCTGCAACGGGGCTCCCAGCCGTTGATTGACTTTGGAGGTTCCCTTGAATTGGTGATGTATTCTCTTCCATTACCGACTCTCTTGATCGGTGCTATATTATTGATTGTTCTTATTATTTATGCTTTCTATGCAAATTCAAACTATCTGTGCTTTACTTCTTCTAAATAAATTATCTATTTCCTATTATTTTCTGGTGCATTGGAGAGTGTCATTTATAGGAGCGAATCCGAACCTCACTAAATCATTTTAATACAACATCCTATTAACTCACTGATGAGTCTGAGGCTTGTTGGTTACTCTCAACCTTGGGGTATATGGGGTGTTCAGGGAGAACTAGCACCTGTGGTATGAGGGCTTGCGGTGTCCTTTTTAAGGCTGCTCATCTACTTGAACTCAACTCTCACCTGGAGCTTCAAGGATTTATAGGATGTGCAGTGGTCATATCCTGGCAAACCATCTTTAAGAGATAATAATCTTGTCCAGGATAACATCCAGCATGGGTAAGAAGTTTGACTTAAACCCAGATGTTCAGCTCTCTAGATGCTACACCATGCTACCCATATACATTCTCTATAGATCTTTAGTTTCTGTCCCTATAAGAAACATTACCAGCAACTATCTTCATTCTGAAAGTTGCAGAACGTTTTATAGAGCTTCTTTCCTATATATAAGCTTTCATAATGTATTAAGGCCTTGTATTTTGATCAATGATGTATATTTACTTGGATGATACATACATATGAGGAAAATTGAGTCTTTATGATGACACAATAAAAGATCTTCCCAGCATCCACCAAATATAATGCTCTTGGCTAGGAACTCCACCAGAAGGAGAAAAGCCTGGGATCAATAGTGCAATTAAATGACTCAGTTTCTCCCAAGGTTACAGTCCCTCTTTAGATGCAGCTTGCTGCTATAGTGGCTAGAGTGTTAAACTTGGAATTAGGAAGTACTAAGATCAGACCCTTCTTCACTTATCGGCTTTATGATCTTTACCATGCATTTAAACTGCATACCTCAGTTTTCTCTTTTGCAAAATGGGGATAATATTAGCACTTACCTCACCCAGTCTCAAGCCTCGTCCCATTCCAGTCCATTCTCCACTCAGCTATCAGAGTCAAGAGGTAAAGTATCCTGAGTAAGAAACAGCAAGAAAGCCACAAAGTAAAATGTAAGAAGGCTAGAAAGGTACAAAAGGACAAGAGCTCAAGTTTGACCATATCACCACTCCACTCCTCATTTGCTAAACTACGATGGCTCCATATTACCCCTAGGACCAAACAGAAAATCTTCAGTTTGGCTTTTAAAGTTCTTTGTAACCATGCCCAGGGTCACACATCTAATGAGCGTCTGATGCTGAAGTGCTGCCAGAGGAAGGACCAGCCTGACACAAGATCTGAATAGATAACCTGGGACTTAGTTTCAGGGGGAAGTAATATCCCTAATCTTATGACTTCCTATTTTAAATACCTATTTTTGCTAAAAAAAAATAGCTTACTTCTTTCTGCCTGCTGAAGGAGTACAACATCTGCCAGCACCCTATAAACCTTAGCACCCAGTCACCTCTACCCTAATTGTGCCTCTGATTTAAGACCTTAAAGATCCCTGCTTGTTATGACTCTCCATCCTGAACAATCATGGCTTTACTCAAGTTAAGGTATGGGGTAGTAGTTTCTCAGGCCTGCCAGGAAGTATATTTCTCCTACATAAACCTCCGTAGACAACAAGCGAGACAATGGTTTTCTTAGAACATATGCAGCTTTACAATGATCATAGGAAGAGCTTCATGACTTTATTAAAAGAGGTTACAAACCGTCTCCACAAGAGTCCACATGATGTTCATGCACTATTTTAATATTAGCCAAGTTGGAAAATGTCCCAAAGAAACACAGAATCTAGTCAATCACATTTAAGCTATGCTGAAACATTCCTAGAGGACTCCTCTTCAAGGACTGACCCAGGTTGACCCTGATTCATTTATGAAAACCAACATCATTACAGCATCATATGGTGTGGCTACAGGCCAACAAGCAGCACTCGCAGAGCACATTAAAATCTTCTTTCAATATCTTTATAATTACTTCATCAAACATTAGGAGAGTCATTTGGTATATGCCATGTGTCCAAGGTGATGCATCTCTCTTGAGACGTACTCATATTCTCTCACATTCCAGTTATAGGATAAGGTCTTAGTATTTTGCTTTTAGGGAGCTTTGCCTAAGCCAATATTTCCTAGGTGATAACAACAGTAATAATAATTATAACAAATGGTAATAATAATAGGTAGCATTTAAATGAAATTTTAAGCTTCACCAAGTGATTTTAAAATATTATCTCATTTGAAATTCACAACAACCCTAAGAGGTAGGTGCTATTGTTATCCGCATTTTACAGATGAGGAAATTGATACATATTGACATTAGGTAACTTACCCAGGGTCACACAAAGAACAAGTGTTTCAGGTCATATTAGAACAGAGACTTTTCTGATTTCAAGTTCAGGGCTCTATTGACCATGCAATCTAGCTGCCTCTAGGCATATTCCTTCTTCTTTGTTATCCCACCAAACCTTTTTGTGGCTAAACTGATATCTGAGGTTTAGGGGTCTCATCTGAAAAATGTGGTTGATTATATTTGTAGCACCCACCTCATGAGATTGTTGTAAAGCTCAAATTAAAAACAAAAACACACATGGAAAACATAATGAAATATAAAAAAGCTATTAATTAGAAGCCTCTTGATACAATGGAAAGATCATGGAATATGTTACCAATGAAGGGCTTTTTGATTGTTTTTAGTCATGTCATAGGTTCCATTCAGAGGTAGGCCACATCTATTGATCTCTAACTATTGTTAGCCTTTACTCTTGCATGTGAAGTGGTATATGTTTTAAAAGTATTTATACTGTTTTTAACCTTCCTATCATGTGTTCTGAAAGATTTGTCAATTCATCTTCTTTTCTGTCAAGGAAGTATCAGTCTTTCAAAGCTTTAAGTTGATGGACCATTTCTTTTATTAATATTTGTATAGGGCTTTTGTTTTTTTTAAGAATTCATCCTAGATCCCTCACAGATCATTTTACAGTTCTGAAAGTATATGCTAAAACTGGAATTGTGTAGGTGTTAATTGCTTTAAAAGAGTTCTTCCAATTGAGCTTTGGTTTCAGAATGCCATTAAGTTTCTTTAAGTACATAGACACAATTTTCTCCTAGGTACAGTTATGCTCAGTGTGTCTTACTTGGAAGAGAGTATTGTATTTTCAAATGTTTCCTTCCATCTACTAGTTCACTTTTGAAATTCAAAGCCTAATTCAGTTTTAAAACTCAAAGTCTTCAGTCTGCACAGTCCTTGTTATATATTATAAACTTTACTCTGTGATATTCTGATACCACTGAGGAACAATTCCACAAGATGGTGAGAGTGTTTAATTTGGTTTTTGGTTGAGCCATATATTTTGATATCATGAATGAACACTAAGAGCTTAATGAGAAGTCTGAACACAGCCCCCTCTTTCACATAGAAGCCATCCTTGGCTCTGATAAAGTATGATAATGTATCTGAGTAAACAAAAACATAACAGTCTTAAACAGTTTCCATGAAAGATACCACAGTTTATGGCAATTATTGGTAAGAATTTTAGTGAAGTACTTTCCCATGTGTACGTAAACACTCTAGATTTCTCACTACAATGTTATTTATTTTACACATTTCCATAACTCCTGAGTGAAAAATTGAGGCAAAGGTTTTATGATAATCAACAAAGGCATTAAAATGTTATTGCATATTCAGGTAGCATGATCAATAATTACCATGTTCCTAATAAGCTTCTCTTTACATCTTGGTATTTCTTGTCACATCCTTATTCTTCCTCAGTTAATATGGTGTTTTCTTGAGATTATGGATTTTTTTGTTTAGTGATAAAACTGGGAATATTTTGTACAAAGTGTAAAACACATAATTAACTTATATTTAGTGAGGTCTGGTCTCAACTTTTCGTAGCATATACAAGATGCCTTCTATTAAGAAAGATGAGCTCAGATTTCATTCCAAGAGGAAGCTGTTAAAGTGCTTTACTAGTAATTCTTGTGCCACTGTGAAACTTTTAAGCCAATAATTATAGATTTTATCTGGCCCTGACATTTTCAGCTTTTGCAGACAAGCTACAATTTCAATCACCTTTCTTCACATAACTCTTCTGTTTTACATTGTATTAACAGTACAGAAACTTTCTGCTCTGTGTCTCAAATCTTATTTTGATTATATTGAACATATTCTTCCTTTAGCCTTTTAAGTGATCGTGCACTCCTTCCTTGAGTTTTTCAGGTTCCTCTACTAGTAAACCTTTGTAGGGAAGCTTTAGATTGATGATAAATGCTTTGTTTTATTTTCTGACTCCTTGCATAAGTGTATACTTTTGAGTTTTGCTTTTAATTGCTATTTAAGAGACTATAGATTTTCAAATATGTTTCCTCTCTCCTCCTCCACCTGGATTCCATTCTGCACTTTTCTTTTTTGTTGTCTTCAATTGGATGACCTGGTATTCAATATCATCATGTGTACCAGCTAGATATTGATTTAATCTTTCAATATCTTTCTGCAAGTTTTCAAATTTCATAAATTGCTTTTGCCATTGAAGTATTTAATGACTGGATATAGGAATATTCTGAGATTGTTCAACTTTTCCTTCTACAGTTTTTGCTATCTTGGGTGTGGATTTTTTTTTTACATTTTCTATTAAATGTTGTGTGGCAATGTGTTCATTCTTAATGATATCTACTTTTAAATATCTACAAATATCTACTTTTTCTGATTATTTTTTAGGAATAAGAGGTATGCTACTTGGATTCATATGTCAAACTCAAAAAGATGTTTGGAATTCCTTGTCTAAGTATGTCTATCTCCAGAATTATTTGCGAAAATTCATATTGGTTTTTGCCATCTATTTCATTATAAGGTAGAATTTCAAGAATTCACGTCAGGTGAAGATTTTCAATGATCTCAGGCTCTTCAACTTTTTCTTCTTCAGAATTCTTTTACCTCCTAATTTTAGTTCGTATTAATTTTAATCTGGACCTGGGGTTGAAGTTATTTATCATGGTAGTCCTACAATATAACATTACGAAACTTGGTGCTCAGTACACCATAGACAAAAAAAATGTAAAACCCTTGGCTATGGCTGATAAGATCAGTTCCCAACATTGTTATGAAAGGGTACCAAAACACAATAAAACAGTTTTCTTCTATCAATTTCAAGCATATTCATGGTTTGCCTGGTTTAGTGTTTTAGTACCTTCTGCATCACAGGATTTCCAGGAGATGGGATATTGATTCTTCCCTCCATTTATTATTTATTTAAAACATTTTTTCCATTTAAACTTGGCATTCTAAATACTCTCCCTCCCTCCAGCCTTTTCACCAACCACTGAGAAGGCAAGCAAAAAAAGTGAAATCATGCAAAACATTTCATTATTAGATATGTCTACCCCACAAATAAAAACAAAAACAAAAACAAAAAAAAGAGCAAGAAAGTGAGAAAATTGTACTTCAACTTACACACAGAGCTCATCATTTCCCTCTCTGAAGGTGAAAAACATTTTTTCATCATGAGTCTTTTAGAATTATCTTGAATCATTGGCTTCATCAGAGTAGCCAAGTCTTTCACAGTTCATCATCTTTACAACATAGCTGTTACTGTGCTATGTTGTCCCAGTTCTTCTCACTTCTCAGTTCATGTGGATCTTACCATGCTTTTTTTTCTTCTTCTCTAAAGCCACCATTTGGGGGGCAGAGCAAAGATGGCAGAGAGAAAGCAGTGACTTGTTTAAACTCTCCCCCAAACCTGTCCAAATACTCATAAAAAATGGCTCTAAACAAATTCTGATGCAGCAGAACCCACAAAAAGAGAGTGAAACAAATTTCCAGCCCAAGACAACCTGGATGATTGATCACAAAGGTGTATCATGATGGCCTGGGAGTGCAGCACAGCACAGCATGGGAGGGCAGGCCGCAGCCAACCTGGAGCAGGCCTCAGAGGAGTGAATCACAGGCAGCTGTGGAGGTTTCCAG
The DNA here is from genome assembly GCF_003287225.1 of Phascolarctos cinereus. Lineage (NCBI taxonomy): Eukaryota > Metazoa > Chordata > Mammalia > Diprotodontia > Phascolarctidae > Phascolarctos > Phascolarctos cinereus. The sequence continues at coordinate 141,728,169 of NW_027556402.1, forward strand.
ACTCCTCACCCAATAATGCCAAAGACAACTTAGAAGGTCAGTGGGAAAAGTCTGTTTCTGTCAGTGCTGAGAAAGGAGGGTAGGGTCTCAGCTTCATTTCCCAAGAGCTTGGTCCTTGGGGGGGGGCAGCTGCTTCCCGAGCTTCCGGCCCACAGACTGAGGGGGAATCCTGTGGCTGATCAGAGAGGGACTGCAGGGATCTATTTGCCAGTGCTGAGGAAGGAATCTCTTGCTTTGCCTGTGTGTGGATCTCGGTTATAGTTCTGGGTGGCAGTGCTGGGGTGACGAGGAAACCTGGCGTGGTGGAGCTTGTAGTGGCTGTGGAGAGGGACCCCTCCTCACAGTTACAGGAGAGAAAGCAATAGTTGTGGTCACAGGCCAGGAAAGGAGTAACCACCTTGCCCCTTATCATACCACCTTGTGAGAACTGAAAATTTACAGGTCCCTACAAGTGTCTCTGAAAACAGCTGTACAAACCCCCTAAGCTTGGGACACTACATTCTCCAAATTGGAAGCACACTTTTACCTTAACAAAGAGTTTAAAACTCAAGTAGCTGGCTGGGATCATGAGCAAACCTCACAAAAAGAGTCAGACTATATTATCTTACTTTGGTGCCAAAGAAGATCAAAATATACAACCAGAAGAAGACAACAAAATCAAAGCTCCTACATCCAAAGACTACAAGAAAAATATGAATCCAACCCATGCCTTGGAAGAGCTCAAAAGCGATTTTGAGAAGCAGGTAAGGGAAGCAGAGGGGAAATCTGGAAAGAGAAATGAGAGTGATGCAAGAAAATCATGAAAAACAAGGCAACAGCTTGCTAAAGGAGACTCAAAAAAATACTGAAGAAATTAACACCTTAAAAAATAGCCCAACCCAAATGGCAAAAGAGGTCCAAAAAGCCAAGGAGGAGAAGAATGCCTTAAAAAGAAAAATTGGCCAAATGGAAAAGGAAGTCCAAAAGCTTGCTGAAGAAAATACTTCCTTAAAAATTAGAATAGAGCAATTGGAAGATAGTGACTTTTGGGAAATCACGACACAGTAGAATGAATCCAAAAGAATGACAAATTTGAAAACAATGTGAAATATCTCATTGGAAAAACAACTGACCTGGAAAATAGATCCAGGAGAGAGAATTTAAAAATTATTGGACTATCTGAAAGCCATGATCAAAAAAAGAGCCTAAGCATCATCTTTCAAGAAATTATCAAGGAAAACTGCCCTGATATAGTAGAACCAGAGGGCAAAATAGAAATGGAAAGAATCCACAGATCTCCTCCTGAAAGACATCCAAAGGAAAACTCCTAGGAATATTACAGCCAAATTCCAGACTTCTCAGGTCAAGGAGAAAATATTACAAGCTGCCAGAAGGAAACAATTCAAGTACCGTGGAAACACAATAAGGATAACACAAGATTTAGCAACTTCTACATTAAAGGACCACAGGGCATGGAATATAATATTCCAGAGGGCAAAGGAGATAGGATTACAACCAAGAATCACCTACCCAGCAAAACTGAGTATAATCCTTCAGGGAAAAAAAATGGTCATTTAGTGAAATAGAGGACTTTCAAGCATTCCTGATGAAAAGACCAGAGCTAAACAGAAAATGTGACTTTCAAATACAGGACTCCAGTGGAACATGAAGAGGTAAACAGGAAAGAGAAATCATAAGAGAGTTATTAAGATTGAACTGTTTACATTCCTGCATGGAAAGATGATGTTTGTAACTCATGAGACCTTTGTCAGTATTAGGGTAGTTGAGGAAAAAAATTATATGTATTTTTAGATAGATAGATAGATAGATAGATAGATAGATAGATAGATAGGTAGGTAGATAGATAGATAGATGGCACAGGGTGAGTTGAAGATTAAGGGGTTATATCTGGAGAATAAGTTTAAAGGATGAGGGGGGATTATACTCAGAGAAGAAGAAAGGGAGAGGTAGAATGGGGAAAATTATCTCACAAAGAAAAAACAGAAAAGAAAAGTCTGTTACAGTGGAGGGGAAGCAAGGGAAGGTGAGAGGGAATGAGGGAATCTTATTCTCATAGGATTTGGCTTAAGGAGGGAATAACATATATATTCAATTGGGTATGGAAGTTTGTCTTATTCTACAAGAAAATAGGGGGGAGAAGGGGACAATAGAGCAGGGGGATGATAGAGAGGAGGGCAGATTGGAAAAGTGTGTAATCAGAAGTAAATACTTTTGAGGAGGAACAGGGTCAAAGGAAAGAATAGAATAAATGGGAGGGCAGGATAGGATTAAGGGAAATAGAGTTAGTTTTTCACAACATATCTACTATTGAAGGGTTTTGCATAACTGCACATTTACAACCTATATTGAGTTGCTTGCCTTTTCAATGAGGGTGGGTGGGGAGGGAGGAAGAGAGAAAATTTGAAACCTAAAGTTTTAAAAACATATGTTTAAAAAAAAGTTTTCATATGCTATCGGGAAATAAGAAATACAGGATATGGGGTACAGAAGTCTATCCTGCCCTAGAGTAAAATAGAAGGGGAAGGAGATAAGAGAAGGGGGGAGAGAAAGAAAAGAGCACGGACTAGGGGAGGGGATCTTCAGAATGCATGCCATCTTGGGGTGTGGGGAGGGTGAGACAGGGTGAAAATTTGGAACTCAAAAACTTGTGGAAATGAATGCTGAAAACTACAAATAAATAAATTTATATAAAAAAAAATAAAGCCACCATTCATCATTTCTTATAGCACAATAGTACTCCACCACAATTATGTGCCACAACTTGTTCAACCATTCCCCAGTTGATGAGCATCCCCTCAATTACCAATTCATCATCACTACAAAAAAGAACTGAGACACACACACACATATATATGTATATATGTACATATACGTATATATATATATATATATATATATATATATATATATATATATATATATATATATAAAATACATGTATATGTGTATATATCTTGGCACAATATAGAAACATAGATCTTTTTCCTTTTTCTTTGTTCTCTTTGGGGTACAGGTTCACAGTTGTATTGCTGGATCAAAGAGAATTTACAGTTTTATAGGCTTTTGGGCAAAGATGCAAATTGCGCTGCAGAATAATTGGACTTGTTCACAATTCCACCAAGAGTTTATTAGTGTACTTATTTTCCCTCATCTTCTCTGGTATTTGTCATTTCTGATAGATATGAAGTGGTACCTCAAAGATGTTATAGTTTGCATTTCTCTAATGAATAGTTATTTAGAGGGGTTTTTTTATATGATTATAAATAACTTCTATTTTTTCTTCTCAAAACTACCTGTATATATCTTTTGACCATTTATCGATTGGGAAATAGCTCTTGGTTTTTTGTTTCATTTTGTTTTGTTTTGTTTTTATAAATTTGACTTATTTTCCTTTATGTTAAAGAAATAAGGACTTTATCAGAGATATTTGCTGTAATTTTAAAAAGTATGTTACTTCATTGTCTATGATACCTTTTAGCAAAATCTAGCTTCTTGTTTACTTAGGTCTACTTTTGGTTTTGATTTGTCTGAAATCATGATTTGTATAGGATATTGATTTTTAACATTTATTTCCAGTGAATTTTCACATCTTCTGGTGTCATAAGGAAATGCCACTAACTCCTCTATCAGTATTGATAGTTTTTCAATATTGCTGGTTTACAATTCCATACTATATTACCTATCTGTTTCTTCTATTTTTAATAGCAGATGCACTGTACTGATTGTCAGCCCAATCACTGAAATGACCAGAACCCAATTCTCCAACATTTCAGAGTTCTTGCCACAGGTATTCAAAACTACCCTAAGAATCATAAGGCATTCAATGCTCTCATTCTATGTCCCCAAATTTTTGGTCTTATATTCACATTAAGACATAGATGATTTAAAAAAAATAATTACACTTTATTATGGCTAGTAATTCAATATCATAGAAAAAATATTTCCTAATACCACTATAACTTCATGGCAATGCTTTCTCTAATATTGAAAAACCTTCATTTGATACATCTATCTCTGTTATTTCTCTATATTTCTCTTCCTATTCTCACCCTAATTTCTTAAGGAAGTTGTCTACATTAGCTGCCTTCACTTCTAATCTCCATGCGATCTGGCTTCTGATTTCATCATTCACCTGAAACTAAGACCTTTTATAAAAGTTTGTCCTGTTTTCTACGTAACCTTTGACACTGTTGCTTACTATGTCTCCTTGTATATTCTATACTCTCTAGGTTTTCATAACATTATTTTCTCCTGGTTCTCTTTTTACCTATCTGATTCTTCTTTCTCAGTCCTCTTTGTTTCATTTTATCCATGTTATTTCCATTTTTTTCACGGCTCTATCCTAATGTTCTCTTGTCTCTCTATACTAACACACTTGGTGTTATCCATTAGCTCCCATAGGTTCAACTATTATTTCTTAGAAGATACTTCTCCGATATGTCACACCATAATGTGTCTTCTGAGAATTAGTCACATATCACCAACTGTCTCTTGGATGTCTTTTAAGCATAGCATATCACATGCAATGTATCCAAAACAGATTGCCTTGACCTCTGACAAAAAAAAAAAAAAGCTACTTAGAGACAGCTCTACTAGAAATGTTCAGATGGACTATTTGTGCTCTACCTGTGACAAAGCCTTCCAAACTTATTTTGGTCTAATCAGCCACAGTCAGACACACTGGTCCTTGATCCTGACATAGTGATGTCATTTTGTTCCTCTTTGAGCAGGATGGACAACAACGATTACCTCCAGAATCAGATGCAAAATCCTCTGTTAGGCTTTGAAAGTCTTTCACAGCCTGGCCATCTCGTATTCTTTTTACCCTTTCCTCTGCTGTCTCCACATAGTTTTTGATCTAGCTATATTGGTCTCCTTGTTCCTCATGCAGGACACTCTCCTGATTCCATGTGTTTGTACTGGATGTTTCCATGCATAGAATGTTCTCCTTCTTCATCTGTGCCTCCTAGCTTCCTTTAGGATTCAACTCAAAATTCATTTTCTGCAGGAAACCTTTCCAAGTCCTTCATCCTTCCTCATCTCACGTATGTCTTCCTTCTGAGATTATTTGTTTAGTTATTTTCTCAGTCATGTCTAATTCTTTGTGACCTCTCTTGGTGTTTTCTCAGCAGAGATATTAGAATGGTTTGTCATGTTCTTCCCCAGCTCATTTTATAAAGAAGAATCTGAGGCAAACAGGGTTAAGTGACTTGCCCAGGACCACATGGCTAGTAAGTGCCTGAGGCCAGATTTGATCTTAGGTCTTCATGACTCCAGGCCCAGCACTTTATCCACTGTGCCATCTAGTTCCATAGCAAACGGTAAGACTTTAAGTCCTTAATAATGCTTCTTGACTGATTGATTTCATGATGACAAAAAGTACTTCGGTCAAGAAATTCAAATAACTTATGTTAGAGTTAACAAGTCTGTTTCAATTTTGTTCTGGCAACTAAATCATAATGATTGTATTGATTGAGCAAAGTGGTCCTTACAGCCATTCTGAAGGGGAAAATAGATGTATATATGTCAGAAATGAATTTAGTGAGATGAACTCATCACTTTATCTACAATAGTGTACATAGAGCTTTATGGATGGAGAGCAGGTCAGTTTTCACTCCTCTCTTCAATTGATAAAGAAGCAGGGGAGATAATTAGCAAACCTTGTACACATTTAATTTAATGAAAAATAAATGATAATAGAATGGTTTTAGGGACAGTGCTCTTAATTTAGGAAAAATTCAACTACTCATAATCCCTCAGGCTTTAGAGGAGAGAAAGAAATCCCATCTTTCATTTAGCCAATTATGTGAACTCCAACTTGGACCTTGTGCATTTCTCTGGTTATTAAATATGAAATTTATTGCCCTTACCTTAATTTTCAAAAGGTTACACTCTGCCTTCTTTAAGCCATGTTGAATTGTATATCAATATTTATTACATAGCCTTCCACACTTAAGACTAGAAAATAATATAGAAATGATATTAAAAGGAAGGTTAATAAAAAAATCAAAATCTATCACTAAAGCACCACCTTTTTGCTGCTACAAAATACCAACAACATAGGGATAAAATAACCATTAAGAATATGCTGTAGTGAAAATATGAACTGCTTCCTACTTCTATATACACTTAAAATATGTTTTCCGAGAATTTCAATGAAGTTGATATGGGTTGGAGTAAATCCATAAAATAAAGTTAAATTCAAAAAAATCATGATGTTATTACATTTTCCCAATCAGTTTCCATTTTTGTTTTCAGATTCAGAAACACTTAATCAGGGTCCCAAGTGCGCAAGAGAATGAGAAAAAGAGAATGCTCCTTGGTTATGCTATCACTGTACATGCATCTCTCACACCCTAAGTGTACTGTGTGTGGAGAGATATTTAAATCAGTCTATTGCTTTAGAACTCATATAAACATTTCATAAGTCAGGAAAATGTCCTTGAAATCATTCAAACATATGTAAATTGTAACAAAAAGCTGCTTCTTCAAACATTTATTTCCTTTTTTGTGTTAAAATTGCATGCACACCTATAGATACCTGTTTTGATTCATAGGATTTAGAGACGGAAGGACTCTGAAAGATTACTCAGTCCAAATCTCTCATTTTGAAAGAGAGGAAACTGAAGGGCATAACCTTGTCTAAGGTCACCTAAGTAATAAGTAGCATAATCAGTATTTCAACTTCTGTCCTCTTAATCCAAATCCAATGTTCTTTCTACTATACTACACTATACTGTCCCTTCTTCATTCATCCCAAAGGCAAATTTTATACAGGTGATCTTCAGACTCATGCACAGTTTCATACATGCAAAGGTTTCTGTTGGAGTTATGGATTTCCATGAAGCATTAGTATATGATTTATTTTAAAGTATTATTATTCTTACTACCCAAGGAGAACTCTGGGACTTGAAGTGGGCTTTGAAGACATATACTTAAGTCAGACTATCCTTTCCAACATAATGAACAAGACAATTTTCTAATAAAGTACTCTTGGTGTTCACTCTATTTTTTCCTGTCAACTGATCTAAAAGTTATTCACTTAATTTTATTTCCTGATTAATATTACTTTGAATAAAAACATTTTGCTGCATTTTTAATATTAAGAGATGTACATATAAAAGACAAAAGCATGTACTAAACATCCATATACAAATAACACCTACTCTGTATTTATATTTTATTGTTGTTCAGTTGTTCAGTCATGTCTGACTCTGTGGACCATAGCATGCCAATATTGTCCATGGGATTGTCTTGGCGAAGATACTAGAGTGGTTTTCCATTTCCTTATTCAATGTATTAAGAAAAATAGAAATTAAGTCACTTTCCCAGGGTCACAAAGCTATTAAGTGCCTGAAGCTAGATTTGAACTCAGGTCTTCCAGACTCCAGGCCCAGGACTCTATTGACTGAGTTGCCTCTGTATGTATCTTGTCTGTACCTCTTCACACACATTTTGTCTTCTACATTAGAGTGTATTGTGAGTTAGCTGTGGTTATGGAATTATATAGAAAGAACCTTTTTCAATGAGTCAAGAGATTGGGGTTATCATATGGACAAGCTACCATTTCTCTGGGACTCACTTCTCCCATTGCTAAAATACTAGGGTGGGACCAGGTGATCTCTAAGGCACCTTCTGTATATCTCATGCAATGCTATGTGAATGGAATATAGGCAGAATATGATGCCAAATGTTAAAAGTTGAATTCCATATCGAAGGTCTTCATATAGCATTCAATCATTGTAAAGCACTTTATGCAATGCTTAATGGGAATAACAATAATCTTAATGAGGAAAATTGTACAATTATTACCAGTCTGCTTCAGTAACATCAAATATAACATTAAATATAAATGTCTCTGACTGATATTTAAAGATCTTCATAACCTTCCTATTTTTTCTCTACTTCTTACAAATTACTTCCTTCCATATACTCTAGGGTCCAGCCTACTTGCTTCTTATCACATATGATATCCTATCTTCCATCTCTGTATCTTTGCACTGATTTTCTCTATTTCTAGAATGTTCTTCTTCTTCCTCATGTTCTACCTCATAGAAACTTTACCTTCCTTCAAGATTTAACTGAAATACCATGTTTTGTAGGAGACCTTTCCTTTTCTCCACAGCTTCTATTGCTTTCCCCAAAAAAATGTACCTTATACTTACTCTGTACATATTTTATATGTGCTTTTTTATACACCTGTCTTCTACATTAGAATGTAATATAATTTAGCCAGAATCTTATAGCTTCGTAAGTAGAGACATAAGAAGATGAACTGGTGCTAGGACATACATATCCACGTTCATATTTTCCTACCATGACACCTTTATATCTCCTTGTCAATGATGAAGAGCAACTTTTGAGAGAAAGCATTCCATAGTCATTGAACTACATTAGTGAAAGCAAGAAATAGAAAAATATGTACAGAGGATAATGAAGATACTAATCTGGACTGGAGGGTGTGCTCCCAGGCTAAAACAGTAAGAAAGATTTGGAAAGGAAGATTTGAGGTTTTTCATAACCTTGAATTTTATCATGTGGGCGCTGCCTTCATTACTAAAGATCACAAATTATTCCAATAATGCATATATTTACGTGGTCAGCCAAATAATGTATCAACAAGCAATATTCAATGCCTACCATGTGTCAGGTACTGGGGATACAAAGAAAATATAAAAACAGTGCCTGTTCTCTAAAAGCTTATATCCTATTGGGGAGAGTGACACACATATATACATATATATATATACATATACATATATATATACATATACATATACACACACACACATGTATATACACACATACACACACAGAGGAACTGCAATTTGAGGAGGATATTTGATATTTGAAAAAAGAAAGTGGTGCTTGAGCTTCACTTTGCTGGAGATTGGGTGGAAGAGAGAAGGACTACTTTCCATCCATAAGAATGAGCACTGCAAAGGCATTGAAATGTAGATTAAAAGAGAAGACCAGTTTCCCCGGAACATCCTGTGGGAAAAAATAAGTATAATGAGGCTGGGAAGATAGATTGATAACTGGTTGAAAACAGTAGTAAAAGTCAAATGGAGAATTTTCTATTTCATCCTAGAATCAACAGAGATTCATAGGAGTTTATTGAGTAGGAAAGTGTTATGGTCAACTTTGTACTTAAGGGAAAACTTTATGTGGTGTCCAATAGTCTAAAAATAAGCTTCTAAACTAGAATGACCATTGGAGAACAGAAATATTCTATCACTGGGTCCATGAGTAAAGACTTTCTAGTTTGGGATGGCTTGCCTAATTTTGTAATTCATTAGCACATGTTTTGAAATTCTAGAGTCCTCTTCATGTCCTGTTCAACTATCAGAGTAGTACTTTCAAAGAACTTGAGTGAATTCAAACATTACCTTATTATCTGATTGATTCTATTTAATAAAAATTCCTCTCCTCTCCTCTTCTCTCTCTCTCTCTCTCTCTCTCTCTCTCTCTCTCTCTCTCTCTCTCTCTCTCTCTCTCTTTCTCCCTGTCATCTGTCTGTCCTCTTCTTCAACTTCTGGCTATTTATTAATTCCTTCTTCTTTAAAACATGCAAAAGTGTCTCTCATTGTTAAAAGAAAAAAGAAAAAAACCACCACCTTCTCTTCAGCCTAGCATTCCTCCTCAAGGTGTTTTCCTTATCTCTCCTCTCTCTCTTAGCCAATGTATACTTTATGCCTGGGCTTCTAAACTTACCTCTCAGCATTTTTAGTATGGTTTCAGACTTCACCCTCTGAATGAAACTGCTTTCCTCAAAGATACCAATTACCTCATAGTTGCCAAATCTAATAGTATTTTTCTCACTTGCCATCCTTCTCAACTTATCTGCTTTATTTAACAATGTTAACAACCTTTCTTTGAGGACTGCTACACTACACCATGCTTTCTCTCTTGTTTTATTATAATTAAAATAGCTTACATGTGTATAAGATGTTTTTCACATAGCCAATTTTATTTAAGCTTTACAAGAAACCCATGACATAAGTAAGCCAAGTATTATTATTACTGATTACACTTGAAAAACTGAGCCTCTGAAAAGTTCATTGATTTACCTGAGTCCATAAACCTTTTAAATGGTAGTAGGATTGAAACTGAAACTCAGGACTTTTGGCTTATAATTCTATCCTCTTTATACTACACTTCAGTAAATTTAGTGCTTTCTTTATGCCCAAATCAGTCCAGGGAGAACACCAAGCTGATGATTAGATTAGAGCTGGCTGAATCCTTAGATAAAGTAATCCAGTATATATATATATATATATATATATATATATATATATATATATATATATATATATATATATATATATATATATATATATTTCAGTGAAAGTTTACAAGTGATATTTCAGTGAAAGTTTACAAGTGTAGCTCCTGGTACTTTTTTCAGGGCACAATCATTTTGCTGGTAGTATTTTTTTAATCATGTGTGACAACCTTATAAAGCAGATCAACTGTCACTGTTACTTAGAGTCATTTAATCCAAGAGTTGTAAAGTTTAGAAGTCGTCTGTTTCCAAAGATCATACATCTGAAGTAGGAAGGGTCTCAGAAATGATCTGGTCCAATGTTCTCATTTACAGATCACAGTACTAATACCCAGGAAGCTTTAGTGGTCATCTGAAAGAGGAACCCTTTCACAGAATCCTTGGCAATTGGCATTTCAAACTCCATCTGGAGATTTCTAATGACATGGGAAATTATTTTCTCCCAAAGCAGCCTAATGCATTGTCTTACAGTTCTATTTTAGAATTCGTCCTTGTATTGAGATGAATTCTATCTCCTCTGTAACATTGATCCATTTTGCTCATTTCCTTTACTGAGGACGGAAGAGAATCAAAGATTGATGATTGTTTACAAACTGATAAATTTTTAGTTAAAGAACTTGAGTTCAAATTCTGGTTCTAAAACCACCTGTGTGACTTTGAGTGAGTCACTTACTTCTCTTGAACCTCAGTTTCCTCAACTGTTAAAAAAAATGTGGTTATTCTAGATGATCTCTGAGTTGCCTTCCCACCCTTGGTCTATGATTCCTAGATCTTCTGTATGAAGCATTACTTATCCAAGTGAAAATGATCTATCCCTTCTGAAACTTCTCATAACATTTTACTTGGATTTCCTTTGAATCTTCACAATCTTTCCTATGTTATGTTTCTTTGTTTACAGGACATATCAAAATTCAATCCACCATTGGATATAATCTTCTAGAGGGAAGAGTCTGTCGTTTTTCTTCTTGGGTCCAGGTACACTTGCACGTAGTCATGGGATTTATTAAATGTCTGCTAAATTAAATTTGAAATTTTTTTTTTCCATATGATAACTCTTCCATTTCTGGAAGAGAGTTATTGTATGACTAAAAGTCTCTTCTCCTTTAGGCTATACATTACTTTTTTTTTACCTTGTTATGTCATTAGTTTTAGGGTTTTTTTATTTTTAATGCCATTCATATATGTGTGTGTGTATATATATTTCAATGCTCTAGAAGTGTATTATCAGATTGTTGGAAGTTTATGGAGACCATGTTTTCAGTTCATTCAAAGAATGCAGAAGGTCCCTCAAAACTTACCCTACCAATGCAGGTGGGGAAAATGGAATATTAGAGTGCTGCTGGGAAAAAATTAAGGGATAGACTGATTTAATAACTATGGTCATACAGCTAGTATGTATCAGTGGCAGAACTTAGATCCAGTCCTTCCTAACTTAAAGCATGACATTCTATCCATTATGCCATTTTGAGTCCCCTCATCCAAGTTTTAAAAAAATGGTAAAAGCAATTAATGTCACAGAACCAATCAATCAGAAAGTACCAAGTGGTTCTCATTTGTCTTAATCCAAATTTGTTCATCCTTTTCCATCATTTTTGAATGTTAGGTTGTATAAATGTTCAAGTCCAAGGCCTGCAACCGTAAAAGTCAAGAGATGTGGTTTAAACTCTGCTATCTGCCTTTTTCATTATATTAGCTTTTAAATCATTTTGGAAGTTTCTATTTGTTTTATTTTCACCCAATTATCATTAGAATATGCTATTGTTACATGAGCCTTTATGGAGGATTCATAGTGAAATGCACTGAGTGTATATGTACCAATAAAGCATGGCACGCTGGAAAAGGAAAGAAGAAGCAATACCGGCTGTCACAGAGTAAATCCGAAGTCTGAATTTGTTTGGTCGAAGGAGATATCGAAAATCAGATTTGGTACATACAGAAAAGAGTAATTAAGCAATAATTGCATTGATGCAGGGTATGTGGGGGATAAACAGCTTGTGAATCAATAAAGCATGAGGCTGCAGGCTGAGTTACTTATTGATTTATGATCCGTTTAGATCCAAGTTTACTCTGCATCTAATGCAATTAGACTTACTGTATCATACTTCATTGGGGAAGTCTAGGGAGAGGGATGATGGAAGGGTGTATCGTTTCATCTGGGAAAAAAAGGATGTCTGAATTGATAATATCTTTTAAAAATTTTGTACAATTGTATTTCTCTTTTGCCTTGTCTACACATATCACTTTCAGACTCTAAAACTGTATCTGCTTATTTTCAGGCTCACAAGCTGCTTTCATTTAGACAACTACAGACAGTATACACAAATGAAGAATTGAAAATATGCATTGACTGTTGTACTTTTTAAGTGAGGAAAATTGCAAAATTTTAAATAATTTAACACTATTATGGGGACTAGCTCCACGTTTAGTAAGAGACAAGAGCAATTAACTTGATATTCTAGGATCAGAGCTCCCCAGGGAGTCACTACTTCTGTGGGTTGTCTATTTCCTGCAACACTTTTAGCATCTTCACAGATATCTCCCTTTCTTAGCGGTAGCTCAGTAAACATGTCACAGTTTTTCCCATTTAATACAGAATGGTCAGAGGACTATAAGATTCAATCAGGCCACCACACTTCTATGTCCTATCTGGCCACATTTATTTTGTTTTGTTTTGTTTTTTAATACAAATTTATTTATTTTTACTTTTCAATATTCATTTCCACAAGTTTTTGAGTTCCAAATTTCTCACCCCTCCCCCCAACCCAAGATGGCATGCATTCTGAATATCCCTTCCCCTGGTCTGCCTTCTCTTCTATCTCTCCCCCCTCCCTTCTCTTATCCCCTTCCCCTTCTATTTTCCTGTAGAGCAGGATAGACTTCTGTACCCCATTTCCTGTATTTCTTACTTCCCAGTTGCATGCGAAAACATTTTTTTTAAAACATGTGTTTTTAAAACTTTGAGTTTCAAATTTTCTTCCTTCCTCCCTCCCCACCCACCCTCATTGAAAAGGTAAGCAACTCAATATAAGATGTACATGTGTGGTTATGCAAAACACTTCCTTAGCAGACATGTTGTGAAAAACTATCTCTATTTCCCTTAATCCTATCCTGCCCTCCCATTTATTCTATTCTTTCTTTTGATCCTGTCCCTCCTAAGAAGTATTTACTTCTGATTACCCCCTTTCCCAATCTGCCTTCCTCTCTATCATCCCCCTGCTCTCTTGTCCCCTTCTCCCCCTATTTTCCTGTAGGCTAAGACAGATTTCCATACCCAATTGAATGTGTATGTTATTCTCTCCTTAAGCCAATTCCTATGAGAATAAGATTCCCTCATTCCCTCTCACCTTCCCCTGTTTCCCCTCCACTGTGAAAGACTTTTCTTTTCTGTTTCTTTTTTTGTGAGATAATTTACCCCATTCTACCTCTCCCTTTCTTCTCCGAATATCATCCTCTCTCATCCCTTAATTTTATTCTCCAGATATGACCCCTTAATCTTCAACTCACCCTGTGCCCTCTATCTATCTATCTATCTATCTATCTATCTGTCTATCTATCTATCTTCTTCTTCTTTCTTCTTCTTCTTCTTCTTCTATCTATCTATCTATCTATCTATCTATATACATACATATAATACATTTTTTCCTTCAACTACCCTAATACTGACAAAGTTCTCATGAGTTACAAATATCATCTTTCCATGCAGGAATGTAAACAGTTCAATCTTAATAACTCTCTTATGATTTCTCTTTCCTGTTTACCTCTTCATGTTCCATTGGAGTCCTGTATTTGAAAGTCAAATTTTCTGTTTAGCTCTGGTCTTTTCATCAGGAATGCTTGAAAGTCCTCTATTTCACTGAATGACCATTTTTTCCCCTGAAGGATTATACTCAGTTTTGCTGGGTAGGTGATTCTTGGTTGTAATCCTATCTCCTTTGCCCTCTGGAATATTATATTCCATGCCCTCGTCCTTTAATGTAGAAGCTGCTAAATCTTGTGTTATCCTGATTGTGTTTCCACGTACTTGAATTGTTTCCTTCTGGCAGCTTGTAATATTTTCTCCTTGACCTGGGAACTCTGGAATTTGGCTACATATTCCTAGGAGTTTTCCTTTGGGGATCTCTTTCAGGAGGAGATCTGTGGATTCTTTCAATTTCTATTTTGCCCTCTGGTTCTACTATATCAGGGCAGTTTTCCTTGATAATTTCTTGAAAGATGATGTCTAGGCTCTTTTTTTGATCATGGCTTTCAGATAGTCCAATAATTTTTAAATTCTCTCTCCTGGATCTATTTTCCAGGTCAGTTGTTTTTCCAATGAGATATTTCACATTGTTTTCTAATTTTTCATTCTTTTGGATTTGTTTTACAGTGTCTTGATTTCTCATAAAGTCACTAGCTTCCAATTGCTCTATTCTAATTTTTAAGGAAGTATTTTCTTCAGTAATCTTTTGGACTTCCTTTTCCATTTGGCCAATTTTTCTTTTTAGGGCATTTTTCTCCTCATTGGCTTTTTGGACCTCTTTTGCCATTTGGGTTAGGCTATTTTTTAAGGTGTTATTTTCTTCAGTATTTTTTGGGTCTCCTTTAGCAAGCTGTTGACTTGTTTTTCATGATTTTCTTGCATCACTCTCATTTCTCTTCCCAGTTTTTCCTCTACTTCCCTTACTTGCTTCTCAAAATCCCTTTTGAGCTCTTCCAAGGCCTGGGACTGATTCATATTTTTCTTGGAGGCTTTGGATGTAGGAGCTTTGATTTTGTTGTCTTCTTCTGGTTGTATATTTTGATCTTCCTTTTTCACCAAAGGAAGGTAATATAGTCTGACTCTTTTTTGTGCTGCTTGCTCATGATCCCAGCCAATTAGTTCAGTTTTAGACTCTTTGTTAAGGTAAGAGTCTGCTTCCAATGTGGAGAGTGTACTGTCCCAAGCTTCAGGGGTTTGTGTAGCTGTTTTCAGAGATACTTGTAGGGACCTGTAAATTTTCAGTTCTCACAAGGTGGTATGATAAAGGGGCAAGGTGTTTACTCCTTTCCTGGCCTGTGACCACAAGTATTGCTTTCTGTCCTGTAGCTGTGAGGAGGGGTCCCTCTCCACAGCCACTACAAGCTCCACCACACCAGTGCTCCTCCTCACCCCAGCACTGCTGCCCAGAACTGTGACCCAGATCTACACACAGAAAAAGCAAGAGATTCCTGCCTCAGCACTGGCAAAGAGATCCCTGCAATCCCTCTATGATCAGCCACTGGATTCCCCCTCAGTCTGTGGGTCAGAAGCTCGGGAAGCAGCTGCCCTCCCCCCCAGGGCTACACTCTTGGGGAATGGAGCAGAAACCCCACCTTCCTCTTTGACCACCGACAGAAACAGACTTTTCCCACTGACCTTCTAAGTTGTCTTTGGCGTTCTTGGATTGAGGAGTCTGGAAATCTCCACAGCTGCCCACGATTCAGTCCTCTGAGGCCTGCTCCAAATTTGCTGTGGCCTGGGTGCCCAAGGTGCACTGTGCTCCCAGGCCATCATGATACACCTTTGTGATCAATCATCCAGGTTGTCTTGGGCTGGAAATTTGTTTCACTCTGTCTTTTTGTGGGTTCTGCTGCTTCAGAATTTGTTTAGAGCCATTTTTTATGAGTGTTTGGAGGGGTTTGGGGGAGAGCTGAAGCAAGTCACTGCTTTTACTCAGCCATCTTGGCTCCGCCCCCCATCTGGCCACATTTAGATAAACTAGACAGAAAGTAAAAAATAGAAAAAAATGGATGCTTCATCAACTGTCACTTTCTATAGTCTACTGGAGAAATAAAGTTATAGTTTGATTTCATCACAGAAAGCTGCCAGCATATGCAGAAACATAGGATCTTAAAGCTACGATGCTTACAAAATTTATGAAAAAAGGCTTATAAATTGTTTTGGAACTGACATCAATTAAGTATCTATTTAAATAGGAGGCCATAGAAAGGGGTACTGGAGAATTAAAGCTATAGAAGCTAAACATTCCCAACTTCCTCAAATAATTAGATTCAAATTTTGGATACTCTCTTCTGTGCCATGCTTCTGTGGGCATATTTGAGATTAAAAAATAATAAGAATAAAAGTTTCCAGAAATAAAGAAGGTGCTGCTCTTTCTTTTTGTTTTTTCTCTTTCCTGACGAATGGGAATGGGAGAGAGGTGATAGACTAAATTTGCAGAACAAAACACACATTTTTGGACGTGATCAACATAGGAATTTTATTTTGCTTAACTTTGAATATTTATTACACCTACCTCTGACTCAGGAGGTAGGTTGGAGGCAGATAGAATAACTGCCTATTGATTCAAAAAGGTGAAATTTAATTAAAATAAATTTTAAAAAGAGATGGAACAAAATTATTCTAATTGCAAACCCAGTGCTTTTGCTACTACACCATGCTGATTTTCAAATTATTTTTCTCCCATACACCAGCCTTAGGTTATCACTTTATTCACCAATCAAGTATGGCCATGGGTATTTTGGCTGGAAACCAATATGGTGCTAACTTTTATTTGTAGAATATTGTTTCTAGAGAATCTGATTTGGGAGTTCAAAACCCAGGGGATGTGATGACATCTCTTCACAAAACATTTACTTGCAATGGTGTGGACCAGGAGCTCAGACTATTTTTTTTTTCTTATCAAGAAGAATGTTTCATAGCAGAGTCTGTTGCTGCTCCATTGTTTTTTCAAATGAGCTGGTTTACTGTTTGGGAAAAGCTTATACCAATAATATTTCCTCTCCAATCATTTCTTCAAGTATCAGCATAGGCTATCCAAGTAGAAAGGTTATAAATCTCATTTCAGTGTCTTGCTTTATTGCACATAACTAATACTATTAATTTCTACAATGCTGTGCTATGTGACTTACCATACCATATCCATCTAACCTTGAGCAAGCATTTACATGATTGAAATAAATTCACTTTTGAAAGGAAATCAAAGATGAATATCAGTAGGAGTGGCAGTATTAGCTTCCCATAACTAAATGTAAGATGCAAGTGATTTACTTCATATGATTTAATTCAAAATTTCATAGAATTTTCCTTGATCTTAGAGATTATTTACATAACTTTACAGACTAAATAATTAAGACTTAGTAGCCAAGCAATTTTTTGAAATATATAAATGGTTTGTTGCAAAGCCCTTGGTCTAGAGCAGGGCTTCTTAAACTTTTCCACTCATGAGCCCTTCAGTGCTTCATAAACTGTGATCCTATTGGGTTGCAACCCACAATTTAAAAAGTGCTGGTAGACCCAGGTCTCCTAATTCTAAATTCACTGCTTTTTCCACTGTAGCATGCTACTTTCTGTATTAATGTCGTTAAAAAATATAAATACACTAAAATATCCTCAATAATGTGAGGTGTCTTGCCAAAAATTTTATGTGAGATTATATGGATAATATTCGATTTTAAGCTTCTTAAGTGCCTACTACATTTAAGGCTCTTTGTTAGGCACCAGAGAGAGGGATAGAGAGATAGATAGAACTGTAATTTTATAAATAAGGGGAAGTATTGAGTGAGGAAATTCTCTTGACCAATAAATGCATGTTGGCAATTCTCTGCATCCTAGCATAGTGGAGATTTACTGGTGGTACTAAGATTTTAAGTGATTTGACCATAGTCACAGAGACAGAACATGAACTATGATCTTTCTGGCTTCAAAACTCATTCTTTCTATGGTGCTCCAAAATGAAAACCAGCCCTTGAGCACAAGAAGCTAAAGAGTGTTAAGAGAATACACACACATATGTATCTTATATTTGTTTATCTTATAATTACATATGAGTTATCTATATTGCATATCTATAACTCTATAACATATACAATTATAGATAGATACAAAGGTAGGTATAGGTACACAAAATTAGTTATGTAGCATTAAGAACTATGGGGGTAAGGAAAGATTCCTGTAGGAGGTAGCACGTGACCCAATGATTCTAAGAACAAAGGTAACGGGAAGTTTTGCATGAAAGGACAAAAGGTTGGTATCCCCCTAGATAAGAGGTTCTAGTGATCTTTAGCACATATATGGTTAAACCACAGATACCTGCTCTTTGGAATGTAAAAATGATTGGGAGGAGAAATCTGATGCAATGGAAAAAACACTGGATTTGCTCTTAAAAGACCTGTATTAAAATCCTAACTCTACCATTCACTATCTACATGACCTCAAGCAAGCCACTTTGCTTCATGAGTCTCAGGCTTTTCATCTGTTTAATGAGAGGGCTAGACTGAAAGATTTCAGAGATGAATCCTGGTTTTAAAGCCATATACCTCCACACATTCTAGGAATTCAGGCCAGTGCAAAGTATGAGAACTTGCAAAATGCCAAATAGGCCAGTTTGTCTAGAACAAGAATGTGTGAAAGGAAGTGAAGGGAAGTAAGTCTGGAAACGTAAAACAGAGCCAGCATATGAAGGGCTTTAAATGCCATGATGAGGTTATATTTTAACTTTAATTCAATTGCAAACTGGTTCACATTGCCGAGGAGAGTGATATTTTCAAGTTAAATTTTGTGAAGATTATTTTGCTAGTTTGAAGAGAATGGATTGAAAAGTGTAGAGATTTTAGGCAGTGGGACCAAATTAGAAGGCTAAATCTATAATTGTGATAAAAGAGTTGTATAAGGGCCTTAACAACAGTGATGATCACACCAGTAGAAGCAAAGGACAGGTGCAAATTGGCTAGATGACTAAAGAGAGTCCGTTTCAATCCAATAAAATACTTTTGAATCCCTCCTATGTGATGGACCCTGTCTTAAATATTGTTTTTAATTTAGTTCACTGAATCCCTCAGGGAGATTATAATTGATCAAATTAAATGGGATGTGTGTTTAATTCACAACTCTGCAACTTCATATCAGGGTGTTCTCAGTCAAGTCGCTTGATCTCTCTGAACCTCACCTTCCTCATCTATTAAACCTCCAAAGTCTTTTTCAATGAGATATTTACATTGTCTTCTATTTTTTCACACTTTTTTGTTTTGTTTTATTACTTCTTGATTTCTCATAGAGTCATTAGCTTCCATTTACTCCATTCTAGTTTTTAAGGAATTATTTTCTTCCATGAGCTTTTGGACTTCCTTTCTCATTTGGCCAGTTCTGCTTTTTAAAGCATTCTTCTCCTCATTGGCCTTTTGGACCTCTTTTTCCATTTGGCCTACTCTGTTTTTTAATGTGTTATTTTCTTCAGTATCTTTTTGTGTCTTCTTTACTAAGCTATTGACTCTTTTCTCATTATTTTCTTGTATAATTCTCATTTCTCTTCCAAATTTTTCCTGTACCTTGATTTTCAAAATCCTTTTTGAGCTCTTCCATAGCCTGAGATAAATTTATATTTTTCTTGGAGTCTTTGAATATAGGGCTTTTGACTTTACTATCTTCTACTGAATATGTATTTTGATTTTCCTTGTCACCATAATAACTTTCTATAGTCAGAGGTTTTTTTGTTTTTGTTTTATTTTGTTTTTGCATTGTTTGATCATTTTTCCAACTTTTATTTGACTTTTAACTGTTTAAGGTAGAGGGTAGCACTGTCCCAAACTTCAGGGGGCTTTGCAGCTGTTTTCAAAGATACTTCTAGGGACTTGTACATTTTCAGTTCTTCCATGGTGGTATGATCTAAGGAGAGGTTTTTATGACTCTCCTGGCCAGTGCACTGGTCTGTGAGCGGCCATAAGCACTCTTTCTGAACTGGAACTATGAGGAGGGTCCCCCCTCCACTGTGGCTGCAAGCTCTACTATGCTATTGCTCCTCCTTGCCCTAAAACTTCTATCCAGGACTGAGATTCAGATTTGGGTATAGGCAAAGCAATAGAGTCCAACCTCAGTGATAGCAAAAAAAAAAAAAAAAAGACCTCTGTAATCTCCTTCTGACAAGGTGTTCGACCCTCTTACCATTTGTGGGCTGAGCTTGGGAAGCAGCTAGAGCTGTTGCTGGTGCTCCTGCTCCGCTGCCACTGCCACTGATGGCTCAGTCACTCTCAAGGCCTTCCCCTGCTTTGCTTGGGCCAGGGCTGTGCTGGGGCAGCCTGCACTGGACTGGTCTCCCCTCTCACCCAGATAGGACAGAGCTTTCCTGCCAACCTTCCAAGTTGTCTTTGGTATTTGTGGGCTGAGAGGTCTGGAAACTGACACTGCTGCCTGAGTCCCGCTCCAGGTTTGCTGGGGCCTGGTCTGCGCTATTGCAGCTTGCACTGGACTGTCTTCTTCTCTCAACCTGTTGCAACAGACATTTTCTGCCAACCTTCCAAGTTGTCTTAAGCTGCAAATTTGTTTCTCTCCATCTTTTTGTGAGTTTTGCTGCTCTAAAATTTATTTAAAGTCATTTTAAAAGTATTTGGAAGGGCTTGGGGGAAAGCTCAGGCAAGTACCTGCCTTTACTGTTTTGTCTCTGCCCCCCTTTTCTGCTCAAAATCTATGCCCCAAGTGACAATTAGAAAATAGCAATGATTCAAGGAGGAATGTTTAAAGTATTATATGAAAGGTATAAACAAAGTATTATGTGGAGGTAGAGGAGGAAGAGGTCACAATCACTTGAAAAAAAAGGGGGAGAGAAGGGGAAAGATTTATAGAGCCAGCATTTATTAAGCCTTGAAGGGTGAGTTGGACATTTATAAGCTGAAATGGAATAAAGCCATTCCAGGTTAAGGGATTGGCATGCACTAAGGCACAGAGGTGGAAAATCAGAATTATGTTTAGGGAACAGTAACTAACCTAGTTTGACCAAAGAATTGAGTAAGTGAAAGGGTATTTTAGAAGAGAGTTGAGGGTATATTGTGGAAGGTCTTGAATGACAGGCTGAACATTTTGGATTCACCCTATTAATGTTAGCAGTAAAAGATGTATGCAGAATCACTCCTACAGAGTTTTCAATGTCCTTTGGGATTACTGTTTTGTTATGCAAAAAAAAAGTGGAGAGATGGCTGTCCAATATTTTTTCATACTTTTTCTTGAAGTTTCTGAAGTTTTGCTAAGTTTGAAGAAAAGGCCAACTTGGCAAAACCATTGAAAATCTCTTTAAAATGGGAATACAAGCATTCAGGAGATTTCATCCATGCCTCCTACTTCACAGCAGGAAATATTTGTCTGAGGAGCAGCAATGTGGGTTTCCAAAGGATAAAAAAAATAGCAGTATGTCCTAAAGGCCACATGAAGTTCCTCTTTCAATCACTGATTTGGCTATCCATGCAAGTGATAGTTATGGTTTCCAAAAAAAAAATCCAAAAGTGGAGCACAGAAAGCAAAGAGAGAGGCCTTTGACAAAATCTGAGGGGGCTCTAGGACCTTAAGCTCCATCAGTGAGAGATCCAATATTGAAAGTGACTTCAGAGTCCTTCTAATCTGACTCTGTCACTTTACAGGTAAGAATACAGCAACCCAAGGAGGTTGTGACCTGCTCAAGGTAATATAGGTAACAACTGTGACAGATCATATTTTTAATTAAGTTCTCTGTTTCTAGAGGCAGAGCTATTTCTTCTATAGCAAGATTCACTTCTGAATTTACCATATTGAGGAGGCAAAGAAAGAGTTTCTGGTTACCGTTATCTTTTTTTTCTTCTTCCCATTCTAACAGTTTCTTCACCTTGACCTCACTATCTATCTCATTTCTATACCTCAGGTATGTGCATAACTGAGACTGTTGAGAATTGCAGAGCTTTCCAAAATGAAAATAAGGAAGATGATAATTGCCACAATAATCAAAGGAAATGTTTTTTTAGTCTTGTAACTTACCTGATGACTGAGAGGAGTGTTTATTTAGTAAAGGCATTCACTTTGGGAACCTGTTAGAAACAGTTTTTCTGAAAGTTCCAGAAAGGATATCCCAAGACAGAATTTAGCCTTTCAGGTAGAATATCAAGTTAGTCAGTAAACATTTGGGAATCACTCAGTTGGCGCTAGATAGTGTCCCAGGTTAAGCTCACCACTTTTAATCTCATCACTATGCTGCTAAATCAAAATGTGATTAACACTACCTCCCTCAGGCTCTTTCCCTTTCTCATAAGAGGCCTGGAGAGTGAAGTAACAAACTCCTCACAATGCCTTCTTTTATAGAAAGCAGAAACTGTACTCTCAGCTCACCCTACTTTACACCTGCTGCTCTGCTTATTTTCAGCTTCATAGAACAAATCATCCCTGTGTCAGGTACTCTCTAATGTCACATCTTACTTTCCTTCCTCCTTTTGGATGTTAACTCTCCCCTCCCCCCATTTTAGATTGTAAGGTCCTTGAGGGAAGGAATTGTCTTAGTTTTTTATTAAATATATCCCCAGTGCTTAGCACAGTACCTGGCACATAGTAGACACTTAATAGATTCTTGTTGGAATTGGACCCACTAGAACAAAGCTATCTCTGTGATTGCGTCTATTATGGATGTTAAATTCAATAGATCATTTTCTTTAATCAATTTAGGAAAAAATGCTACAGGGCTTAGAGGAGAAACAGAAGCAACAGGGAAAGATCACATGGGGAGCATCTACTCTCCTAATATTAAGGTAGCAACCAATCCCCCAAAACTAGGACAACTTGCCAATGACAAGGTCTTTCACCTCCCTTGCCCACCACTTATCTTCACTCCATTTCCAGGGTAAATTAGAAAGCTTCAATTGGTTGCTATTGATTCAGGCATTTCACAGATTTTCTTTTCACAGATATAGTCTTTTGGGTTTGATTGATTTCCTGACTCTGAGGTCAAAGGCAAAAAGATTCTAAATCAACAAGACAACAGGAAGTTTCTACTTGGAAGGTTTCAAGCATAAAAGATTCCAGAAATGGAGTGTGTGTGTGTTGTGTATATGGGACTACGTGTGTAGAAAAGAAGCAGGGCAAAAGCAGCAGGTACTAGTCAAGATGAGAAGGCATAGCTCACACACACACACACACACACACACACACACATATATATATAATGTATGTATATATACAAGTGGCTGGGTAGAGAAATATTATTTAATAACATCTGTCTTAGAATGAATAAGCCTTTGGTGGGAATCTCTAAGTTGCCATTTTGCTCTATTAAATCAAATGTATTAATAATCAATGAAAAAAAGTTTAGACGATATTATTATAGAATCATAAAAAGCAACTATATGTTCAAGTAATAGGGAGAGGGTATGTTAGAAATTAAAAGGTAAATTATTTTAACCCCTTCACTGGAAGCATTATGGTTAAAAGGTGAAGATTAGCAAAATATCAGGTGCAACCGCTATCTCCATCACATATTGTAGCTCTCTAGGATAAATCATCAAAACCAAAGGATCCTCTTCTACATAATTTACAAGGTGCTTTTGTAATCTAGCAACCTGGAAGCACACTGTCTCTGTCCTATTAATTCATCTGTAAAATTAGTTAATTCATAGTGAGCCCTTAATACCACTGTAGTGAATTGGCAAGGCTTGGCTCTTTTCAATTTCCTATGAAGAGCTGATAACAAACTGAAAAATGGGTGAGAAACATTGACATTTGTTCTAATTTCTAAGCCCAGCTGCATTTAAGAAGGCAAGAATATATTTAGAAATTCTAACTGTATGAATAAGGACTTAACCTGAGATTTCAACTGTTGACTCCAAAATGAAGAAATTACCTTTACCAGTTAAGGTCAATACATTTCCTTACAACTCAGTTGTCTGCTCTACAGCAGTTACAGGCTCAGTAGCTTACTCATAGTTTTACACTAGTATGTGTCAAAGATAGATTACGGACTTGTGATAATAGACTGCCTCTTTATCAACTAAGTCCCATTGACTTCCCCTCCCCAATTCTGGTCTTTTTTCCCCTAATTCTGGTATACTCTTATTCAAATGTCAAGCATCTATGATTTCATGGTTGTGAGTACTTGTTCACTGATGCAAACTGAAAGCCTTAGAAAAAGTCTTTATAAGTTGCTATGGCCAAAAAAAATAAAGTCCATCATATCTTAATCAGCTCTCTAGTGATGAACCTGAATCACCTAACTGGGACTGCTTCTAGAAGAGTCCTCACCAAAATCCTTCCCAGTTTTGTAGGATGTTCCAGTGCTTCTATTCCTCTGTCTTAACTTTCAAGATCCTAAGATTTCCTCTGCCACAATAAGAAACTACAGCAGGACTTTTTTTTTTTTTTTTAGGCAATTGGGATTAAGTGATTTCCCTGGTCACACAGCTAGTAAGTATTATGTGTTTGGTCTGAGGCTGGATTTGAACTCAGGTCCTCCTGACTTCAGAGCCGGTGCTCTATCCACTGTGCCACCTAGCTGCCCCCTATAGTAGGTCTTTAAATGATAACTTATAGGGGCAGCTAGATGGCACAATGGATAGAGTACCAGCCCTGGAGTCAGGTGCACCTGAGTTCAAATCTGGCCTCACACACACAACATTCATTAGCTGTGACCCTGGGCAAATTATTTAATTCCAATTGCCTCTCAAATAAAAAATTAAAAAACAAAATAAATATTGAGAACTTATACACCGAAGTGAAAATCCAAGCTCAGCCTAGAATTACATAAAATATGTGGATCAGGTTCAAGATCTGATTGAAAAAATTTTAACACCATAGGGATGCTGAAATTGAGCACTTATATTTGTAGAGTGCTTTACAGTTTATAAAATATTTTATTCTTGATAGGCAATGTAGTAAAATGGGAATTAGATTTAATTTGGAACCAGAGGATCAGGGTCCAAATCCTGGCTCTGCTATTTGCTACCTAAGTGACTTTAGACAAGCCACAACTTCTCTGGGCCCCGATTTCTTTAGGCAGGTGGTCTAGAACAATGGTATGAAACTTGAATGGAACCAGTGGTCATTAAACTCTATTAAAAGATCCCTGTAGGACACATTAACTTTAGAAAACTACATATATATCATCTATATTAATGAAGTTTGACTGCAGATTAAAGCAAATTTTATTTCACTGAATTTATGTCTTCCTGCTTTTTTTTTACTTTCACAACATGGTTAATGTGGAAATATTTTGCATGACGTTTTACATATATATATGCATATACATATATATGTATATATGTGTATGTATGTATATGTGTATTTATATATGTATATAACATTTTGCTAAATATGCCCCAATTACATTTTAATCTGGTTTAGAGTATTGCCAACTGGCCTGGCAGCATATTTGATGTCTCTATTCTACCTGATCTCAAAAGTCCCTTCTTTTTTAAAATTTATCATCTTATTTGAACCTTAAAATATTCCTATGATATAAACAGAACATATTTCTAACTTAGGCTGGGTCTTTATCCCCTATACTGGGTACTTTTCAATTAAAATTACTTTGTATTATAATCATAGTGATAAATGTATATGTGTTTATATATAATCACCTGTGGTTAGAAATGCACGTCTGTTTAGTTTTGTTATTCACGAATATGATATCCTGAGTTATGTTCAGCATCATTCAATAAACATCTTTCTCTCAATGAGCTCAACCATATTGTTATTCCCTGAAGGGAAGAATATCTAATTTCAGAAGAAAGATGGGACAAAATAAAGAATTGAAAGTCAGAAACTATTATATGTCAGATGGATAGTCACAATAAAAAGCTGTGATGAAGAGAAATTGAGACACAGAGTTCTGAGCATGATCAATTTATTACCAAAGCTAGTAAATGCCAATAAATAGGATTCAGTGCTTCTTGGTAGGCAAGGGCAAAACTGATAGGCAGAGCAACTCTTTTATAGAATTTGCAGACATATCTCACTTCTGATTGATTCATATTTTCTTACGTCAGTTCCTCACCAAGTGGCCTAACATCTCCCGAGTAACATCTTCTGGAAAGTCCCAAGGAGGGAAAATATCCTATTACCAGATTGATTCATATGCCCTGCAATCCTCATAGTTGGCAGTTTCTAAGCTGGACAGGAGGCTTGTGGTTTACATGCTACTATGTGGTGAAGGCTGTAGATTTTTATAGCACTTTTGTTTTGGGAAAGCAAAGAAAGGCAGAACCAAAAATAAGGCTCCTGGAGTTGTTCTCCTCTATTGTCAATGTTATTAGGCAGCGTGCAGGATGTGGATGGCAAGCTATAATGGTGAAGTAGGAAACTGAAATTAGAAGATTAAGGGAGCTTAAACTCACATAATGATGTGTCCCAACTAATGCATAGTAGATTCATCATTAATACTTACAGAATTAAGCAAGTCTTATTGATAGGGTGGATTAATCAAATTTTAATTCCACAGTAGCGTACTGAAGTAATTTCTTTTGGTGGTGAAATGGTTACCTACACAGTTTTAATTCCTCTCTTCCTTCCTTTTTCCTACTTTTAAAGAACCCTACTTTAAAGAATTGTGAGAGTATTGACTTATTTTTGTGGTCAGGGTGTGCTTTCATCTCAAACTCAACTGTTTTCCCAAAAGTAAACGTTAAAATTTAGTGCACTAGTGCCTCTTTCTGATTTCTTATTACCATCTTCTGCCCCTCTGGGGCCATTTTGACCTATGAAAGAAGATATGGCCTTTTTTTTTTTCTTTCTACTCTTCCTTGCTCCCTGCAAATAGTGTATACTATGTCTTTAGTTGTTCAAACTGGTTTAATATTAAGCATGGAAAACATGTGAAAAGGGATATAAAACAAAGGATATATGGACAAGTTGAATGTTCTTAAAAAGTTTCAGGTCATATGCAAACTTTTTTTCTGTTTTTACTGTCTTTGTTCTTCTTTCATCGTATTTAGCCATGAGAAAAAGAGCCTGGACAGTGTCTTTCAGGAAATCATAAAGGAAAACTGCCCGGAAGTCCTAGAACCAGAAGGCAAAATAACCATAGAAAGAATACACTGCTCACCACCTCAAAGAGATCCCAAATTGACAATGCCAAGGAATATAACAGAAAAATTCCAAAATTACCAGATGAAAGAGAAGGTGCTGCAAGCAGCCAGAAAGAAACAATTTAAATATGATGGAACCACGGTAAGGATTACACAGGACCTTGCAGCTTCTACATTAAAAGACCGCAGGTCATGGAACATGATATTCCATACGGCAAAGGAGCTTGGATTGCAGCTAAGGATCAACTATTCAGCAAAAATGAGCATGATTTTTCAAGGGAGGAGATGGATGTTCAATGAAATAGGAGACTTCGAAACCTTCCTGATAAAAAGACCAGAGATCAACAAAAAAATTGATCTTCAAGTTCAAGATCCAAGAAAGACATAAAAAGGTAAATGGGACAGAAAGATACAATATGTTGTTAGTAAGGGTGGACTGTTTACATCCCTACAAGGGCAGATGATACTTGCAACTCTTGAGAACTGTATTGTTATTATACCATGTTAAAGGAATATACATAAAGGTGGTGGATATTAGTTGCCTTTGATTTAATGATAAAAAAAAAATCTAATCAAGTGGGTTAAATGGATCCAAGTAAGTGGATTAGTCTGATATTAAAAATGTGCTGAGAAAGGAGGAGGCAGACAAGGGTAAATTACATTACAGGAAAAGATACAAAATCCTATTACAGCAGAGGGAAAGAAGGAAGGGGGGTGAGCACTGTTTGAACCTTACTTTCATCAGATTAGGCTCAAGAAGGGCATAACTTAATCAATTAGGTATAGAAATCTAACTTGCCTATAGGCAGTGGTAGGGGAAAGGGGAAAGAAAAGGGAGAGGGGATGGAAAGGAGGGAAGAAGAAGTAAGAGTTAAAGGGGTAGAAAAGAGAAAGGGATAATAGAGGGGAGAGGG
Organism: Phascolarctos cinereus; assembly: GCF_003287225.1. Taxonomy (NCBI): domain Eukaryota; kingdom Metazoa; phylum Chordata; class Mammalia; order Diprotodontia; family Phascolarctidae; genus Phascolarctos; species Phascolarctos cinereus. Next base: position 141,756,129 of record NW_027556402.1, read on the forward strand.
ACTGAAGGAGGCAGTGGTCAAAATCAAAACACTAGTGGGAGGGGGGAAGGAGAAAGGAGAAAGAAAAGCATAAATAGGGGGAAAAAAGAATGGAGAAAAAGACACAGATAGTAATCATAACTGTGAATGTGAATGGGATGAACTCTCCCATGAAATGCAAGCGGATAGTGAAATGGATTAAAAACCATAATCCTACAATATGTTGTTTAAAAGAAACACATTTGAAAAAGAATGACACACAGGGTAAAGGTAAAAGGCTGGAACAGAATACGTTATGCTTCAGCTGAAGTAAAAAAAGCAGGGGTAGAAATCCTGATCTCAGAGAAAGCAAAAGCAAAAATAGATCTAATCAAAAGAGATAAGAAAGGAAACTACATCCTGCTAAAAGGCACCATAGACAATGAAGTAATATCATTACTAAACATATATGCACCAAATGGTATAGCATCCAGATTCTTAGAGGAGATGTTTAAGGAGTTACAGGAAGAAAGAGAGAGCAAAACTATACTAGTGGGGGAACTCAACCTCCCCCTCTCTGTACTAGATAAATCTAACCACAAAATTAACAAGAAAGAAGTTAAGGAAGTGAATAGAACATTAGAAAAGTTAGGTATCATCATATTTAGCCATTTTGTCTACATATGATCCTCAGTGCCATCCAGAAAACTTCTGCCTGAAGTACATGGCCCCTTTAATGCCAATATTTGAACCAAATCTTAGAAAAGTTATATCATTTCAATTAAGTAAGAATAGTAAACTTCTCTTACCTTCTGGAATCTGTTCTCCCTACTCAGATCTGAATACAGGAACAAAGGAAGTATAATATGTGCTGTTCTTTCTCTGTTCATGCCAATGAATCCTTAAATAACTTTCTTGGTTATCTGTCCAGCAGGCAATTTATAGTTTACTACTTCAGTCAAACTTCCACAATTTTGAACTTGGAAAAGTAATGTCTTTGCTTTTATGTCACTAGAAAAGGAGACACTTTCCTTTCTTCCCAATATTTCTTCTCCTGATCTTCAGGCTTCTATTTTATTATTTTTTTTGTGTGTGTTGTTTTAATAGTATTTTATTTTCCCCACTTACATATAAAGAAAATTTTTAGCATTCATCTTTACAAGATATTGAGTTCTAAATTTTCTCCTTCCCTCCCTCCCCTCTCTTCTTGTGAAAGTGGTTGACAGTTTGATAGTTTTTACATGTGCTATCATGTAAGAGGTATTTCCCTATCAGTCAGTTATGAAATAAGAAACATTACAAAAAAAACACAAGAAAGAATAAAGTAAATAAAAAATGTTTTGATCTTGCAGTCTGAGTCTGTCAGTTATTTATCTGGATATGGATAGCATTCTCCTTCATGAGGCCTTTGTACTTGTCTTGGATCATTGCTTTGCTGAGAAGAGCTCAGTAATTCATAGTTGATCATCACAGAATGTTTGTGATGCTGTGTACGTGGTTCTGCTCATTTCACTTTGCATCATTTCATGAAGTCTTTCTAGGAGTTTCTGAAATCTGCCTGTTCATCATTTCTTATTGTACAGTAGCATTCCACTGTATTCATATACCATAGCTCGTTCAATAATTCCCCAATTGATGAGCATCCCTTTAATTCAAAATATTTTGTAATAAATGTTGGGGAAAATGTGGGAAAATTGGAACACTCATTCATTGTTAGTGGAGTTGTGAACTGATCCAACCATTCTAGAGAGCAATTTGTAACTATGCCCAAAGGGCTATAAAACTGTACCCTTTGATCCAGCAAAATCACTACTAGGTCTGTAACCCAAAGAGATAATCAAACAGGGAAAAGGACCCAGATATGCAAAAATATTTATAGCAGCTCTTTTTGTCATGGCCAAGACTTGGAAATTGAAAGGATGCCTATCAATCGGGGAATTGTTGAACAAATTGTGGTCAATTAATGTAACGGAATATTATTATTACATAAGAAATGATAAGCAGGTGGATTTCAGAAAAACCTGGAAAGACTTACATGAACTGATGCTGAGTAAAGAGAGCAGAACCAGGAGAACATTGTACACAGTAACAACAACACTGTATGATGACCAACTCAGCAATGTAATGATCTAAGACAATTCCAAAAGACTCATGATGTAAAATACTATTCACAACCAGAGGAAAAACTATGGAGTCTGAATGCAGATCAAAGCTTACTATTTTCTCTCTTTTTTCTGTTTTTTTTTTCTTCCTCATTTTTTTTTCCCCTTTTGTTCTGATTCTTCTTTTACAACGTGACTTACGTGGAGATATGTTTAATATGACTGTACATGTATAGCCTTGCCACATTGGGGAGGGGGTTAAGGGAGGGAAGAGGAAAATTTAGTACTCAAAATCTTATAAAAGTAAATGTTGAAAACCAAAAATAGATACATACACTTAATTAAAAAATTCCAATATTTTGCCACCACAAATAGGACTGCTATAAATATTTTTTGTATATGTAAGTCCTTTTACCTTTTTCATGATCTCTTTGGGATACAGACCTAGTAATGATATTGCTAGATCAAAAAGTATGCACCGTTTGGTTGCCTTTTGGGCATAGCCCAAAGGGCTGGATAAATTCACAACTCCACCAACAATGCATTAGTGTCCCAATTTTCCCACATCCTCTACAACACTTATCATTATCCTTTTTTCTCATATTAGCCAATCTGACAGGGGTGAAGTGGTATCTCAGAGTTGTTTTCATTTGCACTTTTCTAATCAAAAGTTATTTAGAGCACTTCATATGCCTTTAAATAACTTTGATTTCTTCATCTGAAAACTTTTTGTTTATATACTTTGACCATTTATCAGTTGGGAATGGCTTGTATTCTTATAAATTTGACTCAGTTCTATATATTTTTGAGAAATGAGGCTTTTATCAGGAACACATGCTGTAAAGATTATTTTCCAGCTTTCTGCTATCCTTCTAATCTTGGTTACATTGGTTTTGAAAGGCTTTTTAATTTAACATAATAAAAGTTATCTACTTTACACTTTGTAATGCTCTCTATTTCTTCTTTGGTCATGAATTCTTCCCTTTCTCATAGATCTGACTAATAGGCAGATGATTCCTTGTTCTTCTAATTTGATTATGTTGTCACATTTTATGTTTAAATCATGCACCCATTTTGACTTTGTTTTGGTATATGGTGTGAGATTTTGATTCTAGTTTGTGTCTTATTGTTTTCCAGTTTTCCCAGCAATTTTTTGTCAAATAGTAAGTTCTTTTTCAAAAATCAGAAGTCTTTGGGTTTCTCATACACAAGGTTACTAAGGACATTGTTTCCTGTGTCTTGTGTAACAAATCTATTCCACTCTATTTCTTAGCCAGTACCAGATAGTTTTGATGATTACTGCTTAATAATATTTTTTGAGATCTGGTATTGGTAAGCCACCTATCTTTGTATTTTTTTTCATTAACTCACTTGATATTTTTGACCTTTTGTTCTTCCAAATGAATTTTGTTTTTGTTTTTTCTAGTTCTATCAAATAATTTTTGGTAGTTTGATTGGCATGGCACTGAATAGGTTCATTAAATTGAGCAGAATTGTCATTTTTACTATGTTGTTTCAGCCTATGTATGAGCAATTGATATTTTCCCAGTTGTTCATATCTTTCTTTATTTGTATGAAAAGTGTTTTACACTTATGATCTTATTGTTCCTGGGTTGTCTTGGAAAGTGGACTCCTAAGTATTTTATATTGGTTGCAGGTATTTTAAATGAAATTTCTCTATCTCTTTCTGCTGGACTTTATTTGTCATATAAAGAAATGCTGATGATTCATGTGAGTGTATTTTATATTCTGCAACTTTACTAAAGTTGTTAATTGTTTCAAGTAATGTTTTATCTGATGCTTTAGGATTCTCTCAGCATATCATCATATCATCTGCAAAGAATGGTGGCTTTGTTTCCTCATTGCCTATTCTATTTCCTTCAAATTATTTTTTCTTCTCTTATTGCTATAGCTAACATTTCTAGGACATAAATAATAATAATGGTGAGAAGGGCATCCTTTCTTCACCCCTGATCTTACTGGGAAGGATTCTAGTTTATCCCCATTATAGATTAATGCTTGCTGATGGTTTTAGATAGATACTGCTTATCGTTTTAATGAAAACTCCATTGATTCCTACGCTCTCTAGTATTTTTAATAGGAATACATAATGCATTTTTTTCAAAAGCTTTCTCTGTATCTGTTGAGATAATAATATGATTTCTGTTCATTTTGTTATTAATTAGGTCAGTTATATTGATAGTTTTCCCAATATTGAACCAACCCTGCATTCCTTGTATAAATCCCACTTGGTCATAGTATATAATCCTTGTAATATATTGCTGTAATTGCTTTGCTAGTAATTTGTTCAAAAACTTTGCATCAATGTTCATTAGGGAAATTGGTCTATAATTTTCTTTTTTTTTTTTTGTTTTGGCTCTTGCCAGTTTAGGTATCAGCACCATATTTGTGTTATGAAAGGAGTTTGGTAGGATTACTTCTTCACTTATTTTTCCCAATAGTTTAAATAGTAATAAAATTAATTAATTTTTAAATGTTTGTTAGAATTCACTCATGAACCCATCTGGCCCTTGGAGTTCATTAATGGCTTGTTCAATTTATTTTTCTAAGAGGGAATTACTTAGAAATTCTATTTCCTGATCTGTTAATTTAGGTAATTTATATTTTTGTAAATATTCATCCATTTCATTCTGATCTTCATGTTTCTTGAACAGACTTTTTTCCCTTCTTGAAAGCTTTGTGCTATTGACTTCCATCTTCCCTGTTCTGCTAAGTTTGCCTGTAGCAAATCTAGCAAGATTGTAATGAGTGACTATTCTTTAATGTTGAAGTTGCCATCTCTGCTATATACTGATATTTAGGCTCACCACTCCTATGAAGGTTGTATGACTCAAGTGCTCTTGGCTCTGTCCTCATAATCTCCTTCCCTCAGTTTTCCAGTTCCAAGTTGTTGTCAATATCACATTTCCTTCAAGACATAATTTCCTTCCTTATGCTTTACTTTGTGCTCTCTGGTAGAACTTCTTGGTCACTAACAGAACTGGGAATTCATAGACAGACCCTAGAGTCATTGAATAACAATAGGGGATCATAGGCTCAACTGTTGGCACCAAATACCTTCCTTCTTTCAGATTGTTGAGATGCCTCCATCCACTAGATAACTTTTTACTAGAATCTGTGTTCCTCATTACGAACAATACCTCACCTTTTTTTCCTCATCCCTTATAAGGATAAATTACAGTGCCATGCAGAGATCACCTGGGGGCCTAACATGTTGGAATATTGTCACTACTGATCAACAGATACTGACTAAACATTTAATTTGGTGAAATTATATCTGCCAAATACAGAAAATTATACAATGACCTAAATGTTTTTAAAATAACCATTTTGTAAAACTGATTTAAAAATGGGCAAAATTTCCAGGGGTTTCATTTCCTTTACTTTTGGCCTATGGGTAAGAAAAATCAAATTTCCCTTCCTGACATTTTTAATGTTAATGCCCCATCCTTTCCATTAGAATAATTCATGTCCTTTCTTTTTTATCAAAATTTATTTCTTTTAGATAAAAATGTGTGCTCTTGAAAAGTAGAAATATTTTATGACCCTTTCCCAACCCATGAAAACTGAATAGTCAAAGTAATCATTTTTTGTCTTCAGTTTCATTATTTGATCTCCAAATGAGTTCTGGAAGCTTTAGAAAAAGACTAATTTCATAGTAATTAGTCAGTCATTAAACATTTATTGAGCACATGCTTTGTGCTAAGAACTGTGCTAAGCACTGGGGATTTAAAAAAAGTGAAAAGATATCCCTTGCACTCAAGGAGTTACAATCTAATGGTGGAAAGATGCAAACAAATATATACCAACAATCTATATATAGTATAAATAGGAAATAATTTGGAGAGGGAAAGCACCAGAACTTCGAAGAGCTGGGAAAAGATTCTTGCAGAAAAATGGGATTTTACTTGGGAATTAAAAGAAGCCACAGAAATCAGTAGGCAAAGATGAGGGAGAGTATTCGAGGTATGGAGGACAGCCACAGAAGATGCTTGAGGCCCAGAGGTGGAGTATCCTGGTCATAGAATGGAGGTCACATGGAACAATTACATAGTATGATACACAAAAGAGTTCTATACTTTCCTGTGCTTTAGGAAGCCCTTGAAAACAACCATCAAATTAGGATGAAAAATAGTTACATTTTCTCCCTTTAGTGATAAAAAACAAAGTCATTATGTTCATTCACGAAAGGAAAAAAAATTGTCTTTCTATCAACTATTTGGCAATTATGCCATCATTACTACCAGCACATTACAAATGTAATATGGTTGTCACCGGATCCTGGACTTTTTTCCTAAAATCATTTAAAACATACAACTTTTCCTTCTTGGCTTTAGTATTTTCTAAAATCAGCAGACTTCCAAGCACTGAAGTCAGTTGGGGAGATCGTAGCATCAAGTTCTCTCCTTTTTCTCTCCTTCCTTCCCTCTTCTTCTTTTCCTTCTCTTTCCTCTCTCCATCTATCTTTCTCCCTTATTACCTCTCTTCTCTTACTGCTCACATTCATCTAATTCTCTTATCCTCATGTCTTCTCTACCTTCTCTCTCCCTCACTACTTTCCTTTACCTGTTCTCACCTTTCTCCCTCCCATCTTTTCTTTTTCCTCTCTTCTCCTTTATCTTTCATCTCTTTTATCTTCTCTTTTTTGAATTTCTCTTCTCTACCATCATTTTTTCTCTATCTCTTATTTCATTTTTTCTTTATCAATGTCATTCTATTACTTTCCCTTCTTTCTTTCATCTCTTGTCTCATTTCTTTTATTCTTTCTCTTCTCTCACTCACCTCTTTCCTTGCCCCCACTTCTCTTTTCTCTGTTTTTTTCTCTCTCTCTCACACCTCCCTTTCCTAGTTCTTTTTCTTTCCCTCCCAAATCTTTCTCCTTTTCTCTTTTCTTTTTGGCCAAATAAAGGATTTTGTTATTCAAGGGACTGCATGACAAGATAAAATATGTTTTATTCACCAGAAGGATTTATATCAGGTCAGGTGTACTTTAATAGAAATCAATTGTTCTGGTGCATTTCAGTACAAAAAAAGGAAACAGCTAAAGATTAAGAATGGGTTCAGCTCTTTTGTTTATTTACAACAATCCAACAACATTTATCTACAACCAAATTTTGAGACAACATACAATTTTTGGTGTCATTCCAGAATATTACATGGAATTTGTAAATTTACATGCTTAGGCTTTTTCAGGTTTAATTTTGTAAAATATCGCTTGGTTATAGGACACAGAGATCATTACTGGCTGAATTATGACACACTGAGAATGGACTATTAACTTGCATTTTAAACATGACATAATTATAAGCTAATGATGCTGCTATGGTTAAATTATTTAGTTCAATGACTAAAGTCAACACTGCTCCCCCATTTCAGTTACAAATAGCAGATAGACTCCTGTTCTTTAGTTTTAATAATCCAAGGAAATAAGGTGATTTGTTGTATACTCTTTTGTATTGTTTGTGTTGCAGAGACCAGACTTAGAAAGCAATCCATTCAGCAGAGAAAATGGGCACTTTAAATGGCTAAATATAAAAATAAAAATCACTAGGACAAAAAGAAGTGTTTCAGAAAGCAGAATGAAAGGAGTTTTGTTTTGTTTTGTTTTGTTTTCATCATTTAGCTAATATTCTATTGCTCTGGCCCCAGCTCAGCCGATTTAAAAATCAGTGATATGTAAATATGAAGGTTTGGGAAGATTCCATGATTTTCTAAACAAAGGGCAAATTCCCTGACTCCACTGATGTGATCATCTCTAATAAAAACCATACATTGAAAAGTCTGTAGAAGATAGTGGAACAATCTAAACACTGACAGAATTCTACTGAAAAAAAGATAAGAAAGTTATTTTAAAGAGAAAAATATCCCAGAAAAAGGGAAATATTTGAAATTAGTTTAATAATTATATACATAGATTTCCTTTTGTCTTTTTCCCTCTCTCCCCACTGCTGTGTTGATGACTAGGGCAAGTCACTCCTTATTGGCCTTGCCCTTAAGTGGGCAGTACTAGTTGTTCACAGTCCCTCTCCTTGGGTATTTCTTTTTGGCTACTTACTACACAGCTCTAAATCTTTGGTGGAAAGCAGAAAACAATAGAAAGGGGGAAAAATGACAGGGACACCACATTCATACTACCTCCAACTAGTAGAAGTGTTCTCTGCAGCAAAACTATCAACTCATTCTTGTCTAGAACCATGTTTTCTTCCTTGATTGTTTTCAATCATGTAATCAAAAATTCTTTTTTTGTTGTTGTTCAGTTCAAATTCCTAGCCAGGATCTCGCTCTCTCTCCTTGACATATGCTCTCTGTCTCTCAAACACACACATACATGCATGTCCCAATTGCTTTTTTCTGCTGTATTTCTGTAATTAACATAGATAAGTAAGATAATGTCCAACTACATTTCTTATAACTTTTTTTTTTAAATATAAGGGAGAACTTTTATGAAATAGAGATTAAGGAATAGGTACAATCTCCAAAGAATTTCTGGCAGAGGGGATAAAAGAGGAGGAGGGGGATGAACTTTATTCTCACACTGACTATCCACAGCAAACTTGTCTAATCTGGAATTCTGGAAAACAGCTTAATCACAGTTTCTCACCTGTAGCCCAACATGACTAGAAATCTCTCTCTCAGTGGTTTCCCAGGATGTTCCTCTCAGTCCTGATACAGCTGCCACTGGTAATAGTGGCCTATCTGTTTAAGTCTGCACCCACTATCCTTTCTGGCACAACCTGAATACTGGGGCTATGGTCTTTTTCCTGCACCTCCCTTAAGAAGTGCTACTTTGTCATTCAAAGTGTGTCCCCAGCATCCTGTTATATGGAATGTATATACACATACATACATATATGCATGCACATATACACAACATACATACATACACATACATGTATGTGTATATGTATGTATACACACATATGTATGAATATATTTGAAATATTTATGACAAAGGAGCCTGCATCAAATGCAAATAGGCATATAGATATTTCCTTACAAGAACTCAATGGTTAGTATGTGAACATTTTAATTCAAAGATCTTTAACAAATAAAAAGAAAAAGAAAGCCAAAGATCCATTTCCTCCTTTGGGAGGTCTCCATGTTTAATATTAGGTCTCATTATGGATCTTACTTGCACATCAATATGGTTCCACTATCTTTTCTTCTTGTGTCTTCAAACTAGGCTTAGGAGAGTCTAACCCGTTAAGCCAGTAATTTCAGAATAGTTGACTCTCTGATAGTCTTTTCTACAATAAAGATGATAAAAAAGGTTCTCCCCATAGATTTCCAAATATTGGAGTATCTGCTATATAATTTTTAAAGTTGTGTGCCTCACCCATTACTATCCAAACACTTGTCTTAAAATGTTTCTTTTTGTGGTGCTCTACATGAAGGACTTAGCATCTATATTTTCTTTCTCCCATACCCTGCCAAAGGACCAAAAACATCCTGGTCCCTCTTAGCTACCCTGAGGCCTCCAATGCAGAACCTCTCTAACACTACCATTCCCTCACTCAGGACAGTTCATGATTTCCCTCCCCAATTAAAAAATTACCTGCCCTGTATCCAATTAACTCAAAGGCCAGTTGGAAGAAAGATAATGGGTCTAATAACAAGCTATACAAATGTGTTTATGGGCATTAATGTATTAAAGGTGCTCTTACCTCCTCCCAGAGGACATATATATTATAATAACAGCTATAATTCATATAGCATTTACAGGTTTGCAAATTATTGTATACATATATATGTATATATGTATACACATATATGTATATATGTAATATATGTGTGTAATGTGCATATGTATATATGTTTATATACATATTTACATACATACATGTAAATGTAATCTTGCATTGTGTCATGTTCTTTGCAACAACCTGTAAGATAATTAATGTTATTAATCTCATTTTACAGATTAAGATGCTGAGCCTCTGGGAAGCTAGGTGGCACAGTGGGTAGAGCTCCTCCCTTGAAGTCAGGAAGACCTGAGTTCAAATGCAGCCTCAGAAACTTGACACTTACTAGCTGTGTTACCCTGTGCAAGTCACTTAATTCCCTGATTGCCTCACTAAAACACACACACACACACACACACACACACGCGCACAAAGCTGATGCTCAGAGAGGTCAAATGATTTGTCCAGGGCCATACAACTAGTCTATATTTAAGAAGGGCTTTAAACTTAATTTTATCCTAACTCCCAGTCTAGTGCTCTCATAGACTGAATCACAAGGGCTACTATGAAATCTGATGTTCTTTTTACATTTAACAATAAGATTCCAATGCAAAGGAGACACCATAATGATAAGGATTTCTGTAAACATAGATTGCTACTGGAGGAAACATTTTGAGACAGGAGGGTTCTTTCAGTAATTCTCAGACTGTATATCATTGGAAGCTATCTTTCCAGTCCTAGTGCTACAGATTATTTGTGTGTCTGTGCTTCTGAGTTTACCACCAATAGCCTTTAAGTATTGGATTCTGTCATTCCCAAGATGAGATTACATTGGAGAAATATATCTTTTTCTCCAAAACACTTCTTCAGATTTAGAAATCCAATCTGTAACATCAGAGAATCAGGAAAATAGAATGATTATAATTGAATCATATTCTCTTACTGAAAAAGAATATTGAGTAAGAAAATTCACTACTTCCTGTAAGTAGAAAATTGCACTTCATCAAAATATGAAGATGCCATTTTGCATCATAAGGCATAAATTATGAAATGATGTCCTAGTGGTCTAACTCACTCAGAGTTTAATTTTCACATGTAGCATTCACTGCCACTTTATAACTCTATAAAGAGCACACTTCTACATAAGTGTTTTATCTTTACTGTGTATAGCTATAACCCGGTAATCAGTGGTACTCTTTGGTTGTAGGCCAGTTGTCTAGAATTTCCTTGGACATGGCTAACTTAGAGGCCATAGAATCATTCAGTGGTATTGTTAAGAAGGGATAAGTATCTATGCCTCTGCATAAAAATCTCCAGGGAGGGGGAACCTATTATCTCTCAAAGGCAAACTAGTTCATCAAGCTTTTTGAAGTTGTATGCACAGCTCTTGGTTTTCCCTCTAGGGTTAAACATTCTAGTCTTCTCTTACATTGTGAATTTCTTGCCACTGAAGCACTTTTTTCTTTATCTTTCTGCCTTTTTCCAGGGCTTAATAAATATTTATCGAATAAATGAAAAATGAATGAATTAAACACTATCTTCAAATATTTAAATATATTTATACATTTATATGTAGACACTTCTATATAGTTAGATCTATCTATCTATCTATCCACCTATCTCTCTATCTGGAAGATGGATATGATATTCTTTGTAGTTCCAGAGAAAAATTGGGCTCCAGAGAACTACCAAGTTATGAAGCAAAAAGTGGAATGGGCTATCTTCTTAGGAAATTGTGTACCATGTCACTGGGATTGTTCAGGTAAAGTATGAATGGCCACATTATCCCATATTATAATGGGATTATGATACTCTGTCAAGATTGAACTATATCATCTCTAAGGCAATTTTGGACCAAAGTTCAATAATTTCATTGGAATCCATTGAGAGTCTACTCAGAATTTTTCCATGCTACTTGCTGATGGCTTTCACTAACTAAAGTGTGTCTCTTTAGATAAGAAAACTGTTTTTTCTTCCACAAAGCTTTATGCTCTATGTGTCTCTTTCTTTCTTTTCATCTCATAGTGAGAACTGACAGATAAAGTCAACGGTTATACCTTGTGGGGGCATCCACATGTCCACTATTTCTGTAATTGTCTCTTTTTCAATTAGGCAAGGCTTTCCCTGGCAACCATCTCCTGCATCCCTCACTTGAACTCCATCTACATCCTAATTTCTGAATCTCAGAGCTAGTACAAGGCCAAATTTGAATATGATACTAAGTATTCTCTATTAATAGACTTAATAGACTCTGAAATTCTCTTGAATCTGTTTTTAAAGGGCCTTTGCTTTATTTTTCTTTGTTAATATGTTAAAGAATTGAACGGTTTGATATTTAAACAGAACTGAGCAGTTTTAAAATAGAAAAATATAGTGGTTCCCTCACAACATACCTCAAAATATGGTTCCAAGAGTCAACTCAATTGTGTATGGTATTATAGGGAAATAACGTAATCATGGATAATATGTGAAACTTGACATATAGCTGTGACATTATATCCCAAAGCATAATATTTTGCAGGGCAAAAGGTCCAAGTCCTGAAAACAAAGGAGACATTGATACCTGCTACTGCCATATAATTCGATAAGCCAAAGAAGCAGAAGGTGTAATTTACTGAAGACTTAGAAGTATATTATGAATAGAGTAATGATGAAATGTTGAAAAATTTTCAAAGATTGAATAATAACATTATGAGAAAATATCAAAAGACAGATATGTAGACCTTTATACATATTTAATTATCTTTATTTTAAAACCTTGCATTTGAGACATATTTTAATTAGTAATACAATGAAATACATTATAATAAATAGTAGCACAATGGCAAGAATTAAGATACAATATATTTTAAATTAAAGAAACTGTTGTGTTAGTACATGAATGTTTATTGAACACCTATTATGGTTAATGGGCATATAGAAAAGGAAATGGTGTCACTAAGAACTAAGTGTATTCATCAAGAGGAGGTCGAGGTGAACTAATGTCATACCTAACCAATCTCATCTCCATTATTCACAGGTTTATAAGGCTAGTAGATCAGAGGAATAATTTATTTTGATTTTAGCAAAAACACTTCACAAAGCCCTCATTCTTTTGGGAATGCTAGAGGGTCATGGGAACAAGAGTTTTGTCAGAGGTATTTGCAATTTATTAATTGCAGAGATTGAAAGAATTGGATCAGCATGTTATAAACTTAGGCACCATGAAAGTCATCCAGTCCAGCCTCATAATATTATATATGAGGAAAATGAGGCCCAAAGATATTGATGATTTATATATGCACCATTATATATTCAATAAGTTATAGTGCTGGAATTTGAATGCAAGTCCTCTGATTCCAGATTCAGCATTCACTAGTCATTACTTGTTTCCTAACAATTGGAGAGAGGTCTCTAATGGAATGCCCCATATATTTGTGTCCTTAGCTCTGTGCTATAGAACATTTTTTTTATCAATCACTTGGATGAAAGCATAGATAGGATAGTTCACAAATTTGCAGATGTGCCAAAGAAAGGACACCTAACATGGATGGCAACAGAGATTTAACCTGATTTTTTATATGATCTGAAACTGTACCTCCAAGAGGTATCATCTCCACAAACAGAACGTGAGCTCTTTAAAAGCAGTAAGTAGCTTAATAATTTTTTATTTATTTATTTATTAATAGGTTAGACTGTTGGGCTGAATCTAGTATAATTATTGATTTTTTTCAATCAACATTCTAGTCTTATATTTGAGTTCAAAGATCAAGTTCACAGGTATTAGATAGGGAAATCATGGTTACATAATTTTTAAAAAATCTGGACACTTTAGTGAATTAGAAACTATCGCCAACACTGTGATAGATATGGCTCATGACAAAACTGATGCAGAATGTGATTTCATGCTTAACTAAGAGAGGCATTGTGTCCAAGACTAAAGAAGTGGTATTGCCTCTGTATTCTGCTAATGTCAGACTACCTTTGAAGTATTTTGAGGACACTACAGGATACTATTTTAAGAAAAATATTGTAGAGTTTTTAGAGGAGAGCAGCTTGGATGGGACAGGGGATTGAGAGGATGCCAGATAATAGTAGAAATTCTGGATGTTTAGTCTATAGAAGCAAAGTCTTGAGGACTTGAGGGAGACCCAATAGCTATCTGCAAGTATTAGAAATGCAGAGGAATTAGACTCCTTCTATTGGGGTCCTCAAAACAGGACCGAGGTCAATGAATGGAATTTACACAGAGGAAGGCAGGCTTGGTATAACAAATAAAAAATTCTGACAATTAGAGTTATTCCAAGTGGATTGTGCCACCTGGAATAAAGGGTTTACCCTTACTAGAGACTGTCAGGCAAAGGCTGGTTGCCCATTTGTCAGGAGGTTGTAGCAGGGAATTACGTTCAGGTGTTGGTCGAACTATATAGGCTTTGATACCCCTTCTAATTCTGAGATTCTATGATTCTAATCCTGTTACCTAGTAATGTCAGAACACCAATGGTCAAACTGAATTTGTTATATAATAAACTCCATAAAGAACAACAGCAAAAGCAGACTATAAATAAACTATGTTTATCATCTGGACCTACAGTAATTGAAACAAGTTTCTAGAAAGAACTTTAAATATCCAACCTGAATTCTCAAGATGTTTGGAAAATCTCGGAGAAATCAGCTTTTTAAAAAATTCCTCTAGTAAGCCACATAATAAATTTTGAATTTACTATATTTCTCTGTTGATTTTAGCCTCAGACCAGCAAACTGTTTTAAAAAATTAATTATACACATTTCTCAGCTGTCTTTAGATGCTGTTAGAGTCCCCATCCTATTTAATACGTGGAACTCCAATTAATTAAAAGGTTCCATTTGATCCTGAAATACTTTTGAATTGTTGCACTATTTATAAATTACTTTTCTATGCCAAAATGCTTACAAATAAAATAGGACTAAACAACTGCCTCACCACAGACTCAGAGAATGTTGCTTCTAGGAGGCATCTCAGTGACTTTTATTTTACACATGGGGAAACTGAGTTTGAAAGTAGTCAGGTAATTTGCTGAAGGTTCTAAAGTTAATTAGTGTCAGATGCAATACTGGAATGCAGGTATTATGTCTTCTAGTTCAATGGTACTTGCACTAAGCTATCTTAGTTGGTATACAGATTTAGGATTAACAAGGAGAATGAAGCCAATGCACAGCAGCAGTAATAGAGGCATAGGGAGGTTGAGTCAGCCCAGAGCAGTCTGTGGTAAAGTCAGGAGAAATAATAATCCAAAATAACCTAAAGCCTGTAGGCCTCTTTTTTACTAGTATTACTAGTTGTCCTACCAATAACAATAACAGTAATAACAACACTAACAAATACCTTTCACATAGCACTGTAAGTTTTGAGAAGTAATTTCCATTTATTGTCTCATTTGAGCCTCAGTACAATACTGTGAAGTAGACAATATCATTACATTCTTGTTTTACTTTACAGATTAAGAAACTGGGGCTCAGAATTTAAGTGACTTGCCCAGGGTTACACAGTAAGGGTCTGAGGAGAGATTTGAACTACAAGTCCAGCAAGCTATTTGCTATGCCACCTGGCAGCCATAAGCTGGGTCAGGCTGCCTCTGCCCTGAACTTGTGCTCTAACATTTCCTGGAAGCTTCAATGTCCTGTGCTTGTATTCTTTATTGATTTGGCTAGTTTTCCTTGTATCCCTTCCAATATCCAACAACACAAACAGCTAATGCCTAATTTCTCCCCGTCTGTAATATCAGAGATAGAAACATTCTAATGAAGCATGTCTTAGTGAGAAGTCATATCACCCCTATAAAAAGCCCCTGATCTTTTGCTGTCTCAGGATGCACAGGCGGTCATGACCTAGACAAAGTGCTCATAAACTAATGAAGCTGAGGGAGAGCTCAGTGACAATAATAATGATACTTCTGCATACAACCTCTCCAAAAGATCATCGCCAACCACTTTCATGTCCCACCATACATACCTTAGGCCCCAAAGACTTGCCTTGTTGCACCCTTTCTTATAGATCTCATTTCTCCATATTCAAGCCTCTGGCTGTTTCATATTAAATTCTGACTAAATTAAAATGACAGTAATAAGAGCCCTATTATCTTTTGCATAACCAATTTGGCAGTTATCAAATTCATACTGCTGTTAAGAACAGAAGCAAGAGGGATCAAGGGCATAAGAGGTAGGCTGGTAGAATAAGGTTAGCAGTGCAGTGGGTGGTTTTTTTTTTTTTTGGTAAATGTCAAAAGTTATTTTTTATTTTTATTTTCAGTTTCAAATTCTTTCTTTTCCTCCACCTCCTCTGCTATCCGTTGAGAAGACAAGAAGTAGTATACCCACCATACATTTGAAGTCATGAAAAACATATTAACATATTATCCTTGTTACAAGGGTAAAACACAAACACAAAAAAATTAAAGGAACACACACACATACATATATACATACACATACATACACATACACACATATACATATATATTTATATATATTTTCAAAGTCTATTAGCTTTTTTTTTTAAAGGTAGATGGAATTTTCCATTTTGAGACTTTTGGAATTGTCATAGATCACTGCATTTATTATAGTTGCCAAATCTTTCATAGCTGATTATCATGGCAATATTGTTGCTACTGCATGTTTGTGTGGTTCTGTTCACTCCAGTTTTCATAAAAGAATGTAGATCTTCCAGGATTTTTTTCTGAAAACAACCCCTTTATTATTTCTTACAGCACAATGGTTTTCCATCACAATCAAATGCCACATCTTGTTCAGCCATTATTTAATTGCAGAGCATTCCCTTAGCTTCTAGTTCTTTGCCCCCCCAGAAAGAGCTGCTATGAATATTTTTTTTACATATGAGTACTTTTCCTTTTTCTTTCATTTCTTTGTGGTATAGACCTAGTAAAAGTATTGGGTTACATATCCTTTGGGGCATAGTTCCAAACTATTCTGAATGGTTGGACTAGTTCAGCACTCTATAAACAGTGTATTAGTGTCTCTATTTTTGCACATTCCCTGAAGCATTTGTCATTTTCCTTTTCTGTCATTTTAGCCAACCTGATAGGTGTAGGGTGATATGGAAGAAGGGATTTCATGAAAAGGATGCTAGGACAGATGAGTGTTTAAACTTCATTAATCATTTCAGGTGTGGAGACCAGGTGAAGAGCCTGGTATGTAGTGCCTCAATTATCTATACAAAGGGATATTGTTAGACTGATAATCATAAGGAAGAATAATGAAATTGAGCAAAGGCTGCACTTTCACTCAGGAGACATGGATTAAAAAAAACTGGATCTAGCACTTTCTAGCTGAGTGGCAAGTCACTTAATCTCTCTGAGTCTCAGCCCTCTCTTTGGTAGAATGAGGATAATTATATCTAAAAAGCCTACATTGTAGGACTGTTGTGAGAAAAACACTTCGCTATCAGCAAAACATTACACAAATAAATGTGTTATTATTATTATTATTATTCCATGATATATTACAGCACACCTAAAACATTTGCAACTGTGAATCATCTAGTTATTAATCCTGATGAATAAATCATATTGGTTGTTATGTA
Source organism: Phascolarctos cinereus (assembly GCF_003287225.1). Lineage (NCBI taxonomy): Eukaryota > Metazoa > Chordata > Mammalia > Diprotodontia > Phascolarctidae > Phascolarctos > Phascolarctos cinereus. Next base: position 141,773,450 of record NW_027556402.1, read on the forward strand.
GTGACACAAGTCTATCTATACTTAAAAAAAAGAATTGAAAATATTTTGAAACTTCCTTTTGCCATGAGAAGATATTTTGTTAGTTTTGTTAGTATATATCTAATTTTGTGAAGCTATATCTTCTCTTGCGCAGTTTAACTTCACTATTTTGCCAACTTCATCCATTGTCTCCCAGATATTCATTCCACATTCTTCATGACTTCAGATTTATTTTTTATCATTACATCAAAGTCAACTAATATCCATCTGCTTTATATATACCCCCTTTAACATGGTGTAATAACAACACAGTTCTCAAGAGTTGTGTCATCTTCCCTTGTAGGGATGTAAACAGACCACCCTTATTAACAACGTATTGTATCTTTCTGTCCCATTTACCTTTTTTATTTCTTTCTCTAATTTTGTACTTGAAGATCAAATTTTTTGTTGATCTCTGGTCTTTTTATCAAGAATGTTTTGAAGTCTCCTATTTCATTGAATATCCATGTCCTCCCTTGAAAACTCATGCTCATTTTTGCTCAGTAGTTGATCCTTGGCTGCAATCCAAGCTCTTTTGCCTTATGGGATATCATGTTCCACGCCCTGCAGTCTTTTAATGTAGAAGCTGCAAGGTCCTGTGTAATCCTGACTGTGGTTTCACGATATTTAAAATGTTTCTTTCTGGCTGCTTGCAGCACCTTCTCTTTCATCTGATAATTTTGGAATTTTGCTGTTATGTTCCTTGGCATTGTCAATTTAGGATCTCTTTGAGGTGGTGAGCGGTGTATTCTTCCCCTGTGGTTATTTTACCTTCTGGTTCTAGGACTTCTGGGCAGTTTTCCTTTATGATTTCCTGAAAGATACTGTCCAGGCTCTTTTTTTCATCATAATTTTCAGGTATTCCAGTAATTTTTAAGTTGTCTTTCCTGGATCAATTTTCCAGGTCAGTTGTCTTACTGATGAGGTATTTTACGTTTTCATCTATTTTTTCATTTTTTTGTTTCTGTTTGACTGATTCTTGCTCTTTCATAGAGACATTAGTTTCCATTTGTCCAATTCTAGTTTTTAACAGATTGTTTTCTTCTGTTATTTTTGTACTTCCTTCTCAATTGGCCAATTGTTTTTAGGGACTTGTTTTCTTCAGTGTATTTTTTTTCCAATTGGCCAATTTGTTTTTTAAGGACTCTTTACCTCTTCATTTGATTTTAAAATCCTTCTTGAGCTCTTCTAAGAAGGCTTTTTGGGCTTCAGACCAGTTCATATTCCCTTTTGTTGTTGCAGGTGTGGGTTTGTTGACAATGTTGTCCTCTTCAGAATTTCTGTCTTGATCTTCACTCTTCTCATAATATGAATCTATGGTACATTTCTTTTTACTCACGGTTTATTTATTCCCTGGCCTTTAAAAAGATTGAGCTCTCCTGCTGGGTGACAGAGGGCACTGACCCAAGCTTCTTGTGTTGGGAGCCTAGGTCTTGGTCACTGGCTTTGTGTGCTGGAGACTCTTATGTTGGCAGTTGGAGGCTATAGGTTTCTGGCAGCTTACCTCATGTTGGGCTGGAACCAGCAAGGCTGGGACTTTCAGGCAATTCTAGGTTGCCTGCTTTTCCTTTCTTTCAGCTTTCTTCAGCTCCTTTTAGATGGGTGCTGCAGGGTGTTTCTCTGTCTGGGGCCCCTTGCAGTGCTGCCTCCCTTGTTGCTGCTAATGCACTGGGAAATTCCTTTGCCATAAAGTGCTGAGGCACCTACTTGTTTTCTGAGCTGGTTTCCACTGGTTCCACCCATTGTCGCTGAGGCACTTGGAGGTCCAGTTGTTGATGTTTGCCTGCTCTACCACCTGGGCTTCTGGATCTCTTCTTGGTTTAAGGTTGGAGGCTTTAGGATTCTGACAGCTTACCTGGTGTTTGGTTGGAATCAGCAAGGCTGGGGCTTTAGGAAGACTGTAGGTTGCTTTCTTCAGCTCCTTTCAGATGAATGCTGTAGAGTGCTTATCCACCTCGGGCCCTTTGTAGTGCTGCTTCCCTTATTTTTGCTGAGGCACTGGGAGACCCGTTTGCTGGGTTGCTGTGCTGCTGCTCCCCATCTTTCTTATAGTTCAGTTGTTCCAGGGTTTTTTTCTGGGGTGATATTTTCTGGGTTTTCAGAGGTTGATAGGGGAGAGTGAGAGTGATTACCTTTTTACTCTGCCATCTTGGCTCCCCGAAGTGGAAGATGACTTGGGATTTATAAGCTTGCCTTTGGTAAAATGATCCAGAGATTCAAATTAATTTTCCCCGTTCACCCTGATGAGAAATTTATTTAAAGGCCCAGTGTAATTTTCCCCATGACTGCTTCTTTTAACTTACTTGTCTGACAGAACAAAGACAACAATCACCCTCTTTAAGGAGAAAAAAAAAAGGGAATTGGGATGATATGGTGAAAAAATCTTAAAGATATACCATTTTTAAGTTCCCCAGTTTCATTCTATAATACCTTATGGTTCTAATGAAAATTTACTCTTCACTGATAAAAATACATATTTTTTTAAATTACTGACCAAAGCTTATCTTCAATTCAATAGATAATTATTAAGTACTTACTATATGAAAAAAAAAAAAGAGGCAATGTAGCCTACCTGATAGAAAGCTGACATTACCATCAGGAAAACTTAGGTTCAAGTCCTACTTCTGTCACATAATAATTATGTGGTAGGCAGCTAGGTGGCACAGTGGATAGAGCACCAGGATTGGAATTAGGAAGAGTTGACTTCAAATAGAGCCTTGCTCATGTACTAGCTGTGTAACTCTGGGCAAGTCACTTAACCCTCTTTGCCTTAGTTTCCTCATCTGCAAATTGAGCTGAAGAAGGAAATGACAATCACTCTAGTGTCTTTGTCAAAAGCCCAAATGGGGTCATGAAGAGTCAAACACTGTTAAGACAACTGAACAACAAATTATGTGTCTCACTTAACTTCTCTATCCTAGATAATACTTTGTGTAACTTGCTGAAAAGTTGCTGATACATATCAGCAGAGAGAATTTTCTCAACAGGAGTTCCATATATCTACGAACTCATTGGATTAAAAAATGTAAGGAACCATGCCAGGTATTACAGAAACAATGACAAAAATAGTTTCTACCCACTAAAAGCTTATATTTTGTTTTATGAGGTTTTTTTGAGATGATACATTTTAACAAATAGGAAAATACCCAAAGTAATGTCAAGAGATAAGGCTCACTAGAAACTGGTAGTTTGGGGGACAGGTAAGGATTATGGGGGGATGGGTAGGGATTAGGAAAAGCTTCCTTAGAGAAGGTGGGCCTACATTTTGCTTTGAAGGGAGATAGTAATTTTGAGAAGAGGTGAGGCAGACACACATTCCTAACAATGGTGTAAAGCCTGTACAAAGGCCTTGAGGTCATAGAAGGACTGCTATATACAAGGAACAAGTAGTAGGACAATTAGATCATAAGGGAAAACCCATGCAAGAGAGTAATAATAAAGAATTCCGGAAAGGTGGGCGGGAAAAATTTTTGGAAGACTCTGTATTCTAGAATAAGAATTTTGAATTTTATCTTACACACATTAGGAGAACTTTTTTTTTTTAGCATAGAATTGACAAGTTCAGATTTGTGTTTTAGGATTATCAGTTTGAAAGCTTATGGAGGATGTATGGGAAGGGAGAGAGATTTAAAGCAGGGAGCCCATTTAGTAGACTAGTGCAATGGTCCAGGTGAGGGGATATATGTACTTATATTAGGGTGGTGGCTGTATGAGTGGAGGAAAAGAAGATTTGAGAGAAGTTTTGGGAATAGAATAACAATTTGGCAACTTATTATATGTAGGGGTGAGGAAAGGGGAACCCTCAAAGATATCTCTGAGTCTGTGAATCTGATTAACTAGTGGTATACTAATTAAAGCAGGAAAAATGGATTTGAGATCAATTGCGGATGTATTGCAACATTTGGGAATGCTAACATGTGGTGATATCCATAAAGCATTTGGTTAATGTAAGATTATTGTTTAGTAGAGGCTTTAGATGAATATATATAATACATATCACATATTCATATATTTGTTACAAATATAGATAGATAGATAGATAGATAGATAGATAGATAGATAGATAGATTTGATGATTATTTGCCAAAGATAATTGAATCCATGGGTGATGATGAGATCACCAAAAGGAAGAGTTTAGAAAGGGAGAAATGGACTGAAAATAGATACTCAGGGCACAGCCACAGCAGGTGGGCATGAAGATCATCCTGAAAAAGGGATTAAGGTATGGTCAGACATTTAGGTAGAGAACCTAGAGAAAGCAGTGACAGAAAAGAAAAGGAGAAGAAAATATCCAGAAGGGTAAGACTGACAGTATTCAGAGAGGTCAGATAAAATGACAACTGAGAATAAGCAGTCAAGAAGTCATTTATAACCTTGAGGAGAGCAGTTTCATTAAAATTGAGGTTACAAGCTTGAATGTAAAGAAGTGAGGGAACAGAAACAATGAAATGTAGATAAGCCTTTCTGTGTTTGTCAAATAAAGAAGTGATACTGGGTGATAACTTGAAGGGATGCCAGGGTCAAGTAAAGTGACCTGAACATATTTGTAGCCAGTTGGGAGGAGCTAGTGAATAAAGAGAGCTCCAAGATGAGAGAAAAAGAAGGATCAACTGGGAATGCAAGCTTACAGAGGAGATAAGATAAAGAGGATTTTGGTTTGGTTATGGTAAGGAGAAGGCACAACTATTCGTTAAAAAATGAGATTACAAAAGTGTTTATGGAGTGTGTAGTAGAGGAGATGAGCCATCATAGAATGGAAGGCTTTATTTTTACTTAGCAAAATACAAGGTAGAAGGAAGGAAGGAGGCAACAGCAGTATAGGAATTTTGAGAGAAAAGAATGCCTAGAATAATTGCTGTGGAGTTTATGATAGTTGGCCAAGGAAGACTAAGGATAGTGGCCATCAGCAAAGAGGGCTCAATTTAAATTAGAAAACTTAAATTGGTAGTGTACCAGTCAGCAAGGTAGAAATGCTTATTGTCTAAAATAAGCATTTGTCTAAATGGCTCCAATTTTTCCCCTCTCAATTTTTTCCCTGCCATGTGGACATAGATTCAGCCTTCTGTTTGTCATCTTAGGTCAATTGCAAGACTGATTTACAGTAACTGATGCACTCTGTTATCATATAATGTATGTATGTATGTAATGTAGCAGAGGATATACAGCACGTTACTGCTTTTCATGAATTTATAATTTGCCTTGGGATGGCAGGAAGATCATTCATGCTTTGTCATGAAGGAAAGACAGAGGTACCTCAGTGCTATATTGCTATACTAATATGTCCCTATAGAAAATCAGTCTTATTAACCCATTAATTATAAACCAATTAATTTAGTAACCCATTAATTAATTAATTAACCCATTAATGAAACTTAGGTTTAATCAAAACGGTAAATGAATGAATTGGAGAAGGACACTTCAAAGGATTGTAAAAGAGGGCTTTTAGATCTGTTCTCACACAAAGTGAATTAAGGAAAAAGGATTTGGACTGGGTTTCTGATAAACTATATCAGCCAATGGACATTTGCCTAGATAATTGAGATAGGATGAGATATATTGCATTTTGGACACATCCGCTTCCATATTATTAAATTTTCTCCTATTCTCTGGGTACAAACTCCTTTAAAATATTTAAAAAGTTGGTATGTCCACACTTGATTCACAGTCAAGACAGAAAACCAGAGAACTTTAACCTGCTAAACAGAAAGGTCAGATCTAGGGCTAGTAGATGGGTAAAAACTGTTCATTTGTAGGCTTGTTAATGGTGTGCCATCTTTTAAACTTGTGCTTTCCTCCCATAAGGAAAACAATAATCCCCTAGCTACAAACACAGATTGTCAGATAGATCTATGAAGTTGCTAGGATTGAAACATTCTCCTTTCATATAGATAAAAAGGCTCCCATTGTCCTTCATTCTCACTCTGAGAGCAGCCCACCTCTTTTTTACACTCATATCTATCTTTGATTTTGGTTTTACACTGTTTCTCTCATTTGACACATCATTTGTAATAGACTACAACCTACTCACTCCTACCATATATGTTTCCCTTGTTATTCAGGTTCCTTATGATTTTGACGCATCCAAGATCATAGTGTTTCATGATATGAAGTCATAGAATATCAGCAGGAGAATGTTAACAGGAGGGGTGATTGTAACAGTAAACCATTTATGATCACTGAAAGCACTGTGTCATTTTCCAAATTCAATTCTAGGTCAATCTCCTCCTATTGCTCAAATCTATCTAATCTCTATATTTATATCAATTTTAGAAGTGCATAGAAGAAATGGAGGAGGTAAGGATGCTTGAGAGGGATATCCTAGTATATACTATCTCTCTTCTGTGTTTGATTTTATGGATCACATGCACCAATACTAAGACAGTGTGATACAGTCAGTCCAGTCCTCTGAGGCCTGCTTCAGGTTCCCTGCGGCCTGCACTCCCACGCAGGGCAGTGCCGTGCTCCCAGCCTGGAGCAATACACCTTTCTGATCAATTGTCCAGGTTGTCTTGGGCTGGAAATTTGTTTCACTCTGTCTTTTTGTGGGTTCTGCTGCTTCAGAATTTGTTTAGAGCCATTTTTTATGAGTATTTGGAGGGGTTTGGAGGAGAGCTCAAGCAAGTCACTGCTTTCACTCCACCGTCTTGGCTCCGCCCCAGTGGTAGGTGAGTCTTGCCTATAAACTCAGGTCTGACTCCCTAACCTTGAGCTCCATACAGGTAGCCCCTTAAGAGTGAGTCTCACTTCCCTTAAAGAAAGATACAACCCTCTGAGCCAAAAAAAAAAAAGTCAAAGATCCAACCAAAGTACACAGGATTTTCTTATCTCATAACGTGTGAATAATTCCTATGGCAACCTACTGCCATTACAGAAGCAATGGCAACCTTGACTTGTCATTATTATTTCATTTACTTTTTTTTTTCTTTGCATTGCAGACATTTATAGATTAACCTCCACTCCATGACAGGTCTCTAATAGCAAAGTAAAGAAGTAAACAAAACTAAGAATGCAGTGACCTCATCTGGAAGTCCATGCAGCAGTTGACATCTGTAGCACCTGCACCAGCACTACTTTATTTTTTAGAAACAATGTTATTTTCTTCAGATTTTTCTTCCTCAGGGGCTCTGTTTGATCCTGTCCAAGAGGAGCTTTGATATGTGTGTGTATGGTATGTGTGTGTGTGTGTGTGTGCGTGCATGTGTGTGTGTGTGTGCAAAATGCAACTGAATATTTGCTGTTAAATTTTATTGTTCTATTAAGGTAAACCTTGCTCTTGAAGGCCATACCTGTAGAGTATAACTTTACCAGGTTCTACCAAGCTATCAAGGCATAATACATGGACTAGATGTCTATTAGCTGAGGGCTAGCTTAACTACTATAAATTTACAGTCAGCTAGTCAATAGACTTTTGTTTTAAACATCTATTATGTTCCAGGTACCATGTTTCTGGGGACATAAACCATTATGGAGGTTTTCCTCTTGTTTTTCAAATATCTTTGTGATCCTAGTGCTATTTATGCTTTTCACATGCTATGCTTCAGGTGGAAGGGAAGGGAACAAGCATTTATTTTGTGCCTACTATGTACCTGGCAATGTCTGGCTACATGACTAAGCTATATCCTTTTCCTAGGCATATCATATATGCCCTTAATGATATCATTTAATCTGTCGATGCCATTCCTTATACTCAAGATGTTATTGGTAATTCAGTAAAAGAAGTGGCCCTATGGATAAAGTGTTGGATTTGGAGTCAGTAAAACAAAGTTAAAATCTGACCACAGATACTTACTTCTGGTGTGACTGGCAAGTAAGTGATTTAACTCCTGCCTGTTTCAGTTTCCTTGTCTCTAAAATGGGGATAATAAAAGTATCTAAAACCAACACAGGGTTTTCATGAAGATAAAATAGTTATAAATCTCTTTGTAAATTTTAAAGTGCTATATAAACACTAGTAATTAACATTAATATGCATATCATAATTGATAATAATCCATATTAGCCTACTGACAAGCACCACGTGTTCTGAAAAGAGTAACTATGATTTTGCCTCTTATGAGATTTTTATGTTATTCTATGATTCATACCCATATAGAATTAAGCAGAGAATATTGGTATTAAGTAGCTTGTTTTCTGTGACAGCGAGCAACTTGGGAGAACTGAAAGTACTGGGCTACTTCTTGAATTCAATACAATCCATCTTATTTTACCTCTTCAGTGCCTGTCAATGTTATGTGTTTTCTGATGAGCAAATTCAGTAAGGTATCCATTCAATTGAATTCAATAATGTAGACATTATTTTTTTTCATCCACTTTGTCCAGTGTGTATAAATAGATGACTCTGTTTTCCATGATGACAGGTCTTTCTCATTAAGGAGGAAGTCTATTGCTTTGGGGTTTGATGCAATCACCAAAATGCCATTTAGAAGTAAGATCGTCTAAAGAAATGTGACAAACATCTCTTCCATTTTGGACTAAGTACAGAATGTTTTCCACACTACTGTTAAGCAGTTTTGTTGAGCCTATGTCCCCCTTTTTTATGCCTCATTTGCTTATACTTAGTGAATCATTGAACCAAGTTATCTCTGTGGTTACATCTGTTTTCAAATAGTGAACAAATTTAAGATGAAAAGAAAACTACGTTTGAAAATATAAGACCTTTGTTCTTCTAAAGTCACACATTAAAAAAATGAATAAATTACCTAGACCACTAAATCAGCTGTGCAACTATGAAAATTAGATTTATCATAGAAAATCATTTGCAAAAACTACATATTCTCTCCTTACCTTTTCATCAAATATAGCCTGCATTTATTCACTAACTATTCACATCGGGATTTTATACAGATGAGAAAATAAGTATAAAATTCAGTAACTGTTCTTTTTCTAGTTTCTTCTCTAGTCTATTTCTTTATTTTTGTATAAAGAAGTACAATCTGTGAACTTTTCATTTCTTTTTTTAGACGCTTCCACTTTGAAGTAGAGTTTTGAGGTATAAGATTCTACGCCTGGGAGTACCATTGTAATAGGCAAGGAGAAGAAAATATCGTAGAAGCAAGAGCAGATTAGTTCCATTTCACATGTTTTTGGTGTCCTTCCAGTGTCATCTAGAAATTGCTCTTGAGATGATTTGATGTAGCTGAATTTTCATGGATTAATTTTCCCTGTAACTGCTATTTTTCTGCTTTGTTAAGTAATGTTAATAATATCCAATTATTCTTCCATGTAAAGTTTTCTAAATTAACTTCAACTCTAATTGTGGGTTCAAGTCTTCCCTTTGAAACATTAGCTGTGTTTTCATGAAAATAGAGAATAGACTAACAGAATAAAGGTGAAAAGGCAGTAATTTTTGTTTGCTCATTTTATTTTGTTTTGTTTTGTTATTGTATCCCTAGTGCCTAAAAGGAGGCCTTGCAGAATTTAGTTCCTTAATAAACGCTTGTTGAATTTTAGTAGACCATATGATCATAGATATAAGGCAACAGGGGACATCAAAAGCCATCTCATCTAACCCTATCATTTTACAGCTGAAGAAATAGCTTGTTGAGATCACATAAGTAATAAATGCTGAAACAGAATTTGAGCTTAGGTCCTCTGACATTAGAGCTTATGTCCTTTCCAGTGTATTACAGTACTGCCCAGGCAACTTTTTTAAGAAGGTAGATCATAGATTTGTTGATCTGCATTGATGGAGAATCAGTGAACCAATGGTTGTGAATTAATCATAAAAAGAACACAAGAAAAATGTATTGTTGCGTATTTGATTGCCATAAGCTCAGAACACATTTTTGTTGTACTTTGTTTCTGAACTTATGAAAAAAGTATTTAGTAAGTGCTTAGTATGTGATAAGTGCTGCGAAAATAAATAAAAATTGAGGGTAGTCCATGTCTTTAGTCATCTTATGGTCTAATGATGAGAGACTATATATATATATATATATATATATATATATATATATATATATATATATATATAATATATATATATATACACATATGTATATTAGAGTAATGGTTAATGGGGAATATTTCAGACTGGGAATTATTTTTAAGTTTAATTTTATTACATAACCGAAATCTATTTTCTCTATCTCCTTTACCCTGTGGGGGTGGGGAACAAAAGTAGCAACAATAAATTACTTGTGGCAAATATGTATAATGAGACAAAACAAACTCCTTCACTGACCACATTGGAAAAAAAAAAAAATTTATGTCTCATTCTACCTTGAATCCATCACATCTTTGCCAAGAGGTAGATAGCATGCTTCTTCTTCTGCACTCTGGAATAGCGGATGGTTATCACATTCTTTCAAACTTATCTGTCTTTACAATATTGCTTTTATTTAATAAATCATTCTCTTCTTCCGATCATTTCATTCTCCATCACTTTAAATAAGTCTTCAAAATCATTCATTTTTATAAAATTAATATAAATTATAGATATAATTGATGTAAAATAAATTTATATGAATGTTTTGTTCTTTTCAGCAATGTCTGACTCTTTGTGATGCCATTTGGAGTTTTCTTGGCAAATACAGTGGAGTGGCTTGGCGATTCTATCTCCAGCTTATTTTGTGGATGAAGAAACTGAGGCAAACAGGGTTAAATGACTTGCCTAGAATTACACAGCTAGTAAATGTCTAAGATCAGATTTGAACTCAGGGAGATGAGTCTTCCTGATTTCAGGCCTGCTACTCTGCCTGTCGCACCATATTGTTGTCTTGGATATGAGTATAATTGATATGTTATTCCTCATGTTCTATTTACTTTACTGTAAATATGTTAACAAAAGTCTTTCCATGTCATTTTCTTATATCTGTATAATATTCTACCACATTCATATACCAAAATTTATCTTTGATTCAGGGAAATGAGGACATGAAAGACATAGCTTCTAGCACAAGTAATAGATCCTTTGTAGTCAGCTCTATATAGGACCCCATATGACATGGGATAGTTAAGAACTCAGAAGGTTCTATAAAAATATAACAAAGTCTGTGGCATAGCCAAAGGCTTAACTTCCTGTGCCTTTATAGCAGGTACTTTTTACACTTTTTTGTCTTTCTCCTTCATACCAGCACATATGGAATTTTAGACTGTCCTGAAGTGTTTTCCACTTGAGTGCATTATTTACCACATTTTTTCCCACCATCCTCAACTTTCTTCTCTCATTTACTTTTTTTTTCCTAATTATTTAGTTTCTGCTGTGGAATACAGATGTGACCACCCTCCCTGCATGTAGCTTAGATGGGGTAATTAGCCCTCTCTCACCATTACTGGTTCAATCTCATTCATCCTCCTATTAGGTTCTAAGATAATCATTAAGTATGTTTTTATATTTCCCTGATACATCGCTAAAATTGCAACATTTCTCTCATTAATTAATCATCTCTGAGACTTGTACTAGTTTATTAAGTAAATTGGAAAAACTGCCTGTCTTATCAATCTTTGCTCACATATATGGATAGATAGATAGATAGATAGATAGATAGATAGATAGATAGATAGAGATATATGCCTGATCCGTTCTTCTCCTAGAATTAAATAAAAATCAAGGTTATTGGCTGTTATTGGTTATGATTTATTAACAGCATAATGAAGTACAAAAGAAATAAAGAATTATTTATAATATATCAGCAGTAATAAAGATCACAGAGTCACCCCAAATTATCATTATTATTGCTTACTTATCAATTATGAAAATATAGGCCCACCATTTAGCACTCTCAGGATGTAATTGAAGTGTCTTCTCAAGAAATCCCTTCATAATACTTTGTGAGATAAGAACTAAGACAGTTGACTCAGGAAAGTTGTTTCATGGTATTTTCTCCGTGTTATCTCATATTTCCCTCTTGACACTATATTAAACATCTTTTCAGGGTAATAAAAAGTTCAATTATCATTGTCCAATATTCCATAGATTCTGAAGGATACAATATCAGTAGACAGTCCCTGTGAAAAAGGCTATGGAAGTTAGTGTTCCATTTTGTTAGGAGAGTTTTTCTACAAGAGTTTCTCCTTCTTTCCCTTCTGTTATTCATTGTTTCTTGATAGCTCTTACTATAGATGAAATCAGTCTCAGCTTTATGGGAATATTTTCTATGAGAGGTATGTGAGTCATTTCTGTTTCTTAAAACCAAGGTTCCATGGTCACCTTCTTCCTTGCCACAATGAAAGAGACAAGAGTCATTTAGTCAAATATGTTTATTTTGTGCCAGATCATGAAGTTGTTTCTAGTTTCCTCTGTAAAGTCTGGACTATTTGATCTCTGTTATAGGCATCTGCCTTCCCCCAGATAGAAACCGAACTCCATAGACTTCCCAACCTGGTTTGAGACTAAGGAACATGCTCCATCACTTATTTTAATAGAAGTAGATATCACTGTATTTTCGAAGATCCTCACAAACAAACAAAAAAAACCTATTTGATCACTAAGTCTCTGGGTCACTGCTATCTTAAAAGTTATGGTGTCAGCAGGACAAAAAATAATACAATAGAGAAAAGGGCAGAAGCACAATTTAAGGCCAAACTGTTAACATTCTTAGTAGGGGCAAAGATATGCCCATAGGTCAAAATGATTAGATGAACCCTGGGTAAAATACAACAACAACATGTACTAACATGTGTTGGAATATATTTTATAGTTTACTTGAGAGTGTTTTTAAGCATACTTTCAAGTGAATCACACACATCAATATATATACATATATGTGTGTGTGTATATATATATATATATATATATATATATATATTCAAATACTGCAAAGCATCTGTGATCTCAATGACATGAGTAATAACTCCAACGTTAATGGAACATGTCACAGAATGCATATTCCATGTCATCTGCTGTGTGTGTGTGTGTTTGTGTGTGTGTGTGTGCGTGTGTGTGTGTGTGTGTGTTATCATATCTTCCTATACATTTTCCTCAAGTGGTCAATTCAGCCTTCTGGCAGCCTTATTCAGGTTGAAATTATGTGGGTACCAATCCAGAACCTAAGCTATCAATCTATTATTTTTCATTCTTATCACCAGACTGTCCCACCTGCCTTTGTGATTATAAAATCCTTCATTTATATCCAAATGCATATTTTTTGGTACAAATTTAGCATTACATTGTTCCTATATATGCTTACTCTTCACCTCTGTGCGCCTTTTATTTACTTCTGTCATTCACAGGCTGTGGTCTTTTGTGAAATATTATTTATTATATTTTGTTTGCTCTCTCTTCATACTTCCGTGAATATGCACTAAATATGACCAAATTAGTCTCATAGAGATTTTGTAGAGAAAAGAAGGTAATCATATGGACTGGTAATCACTATTTTCACAACTGTGTTTTAAGAATAAGAATAAGTGAAAATGGATAAATGATTTAGAAATAAAGGGTAAAATCATAAGCAAATTGAAGAATATACTTATCAGATCTTTAGGTAAGGGAAAAGCTTATGACCAAATAAGAGATAGAGATGATCATGGGAAGTAAAATGGATTTTTTGTTTAATATTTTATTTTTTTCTCAATTATACGTAAAAACAATCTTAACATTCTCTTTTTTTAATTTTGAAAACCAAATTCTTTCCCTCTTTCTCTGCCTTCCTCATTGAGAAGGTGAGCAATTTGACATGTAAGTCATTCAGTGAAAGAAAACACAGACAAAAAAAACACAACAAAAATGAAGAAAGTAAAGAAAAAAATATTCTGGATCTGCATTCAGCTCTACAAGTTCTTCTCTGGAGATGGACAACACCTTTCATCATAAGTCCTAAAGCATTGTCTTGGATCACTATGTTGCTGAGAATAGATAAATTATTCATCATAAATCATCATGTAATATTGATGTTACTTTGTGCAATGTTCTCTTGGTTCTGCTCATTTCACTTTGCATCAGTTTGTGTGAGTATTTTGAAGTTTTTCTGAGGGCATCCTGCTCATCCCTTCTTTTAAAAATATTTATTTATTTTTAGATTTCAACATTCACTTATATAAGAGTTTGGGTTCCAATTTTTTCCACTCCCTTCCCTTTCCCACTCCAAGATGGCAAGGAATCAGATACAGACTATACTTCTACAACCACATTAATCATTTTGTAAAAGAAGAGTCAGAACAAAAAGGGAAAACCAGGGGAAAGAAAAAAAAAGGAGAGAGAAAAAATAGTATGCTTTGGTCTTCATTCAGATTCCATAGTTCTTTCTTTCTTTCTTTCTTTTTTTGGATATGGATAGCATTGCTATCATAAGTCTTTTGGAATTGTCTTGGATCATTGTATTGCTAAGAAGAGGTAAGACTATCAAAGTTGGTCATTACACAATGTTGCTGTTACTGTATAAAATGTTTTCCTGGTTGTGCTCTCTTCACTCAGCATTAGTTCATGTAAGTCTTATCAGGTTTTTCTGAAATCTGCCTGCTCAATATTTCTTATGGAACAATAGTGTTCCATTACATTCACATTGAGTATGATGTGACTGAAAGAGTTTGCTTTCATAAATTCAATTTTTCCCAAAGCCCGTGGTCATTGTTTTATTTGTCAGAGATTTAGCAAAGTAATATTGGAGTATAAAGCACATGGAAAATTCACATGGCCAAATGCAGAGAATGAATGAGTGGGGACTGAACTCCAATGGGACTTTTAATGCTCTTAGCTGACCAGGAAGCTGAATCAGAACTAATCAGGTCCCAGGGATAGTTTTGTTGCATTTTAAGGCAAACTAAAACTTCAGCAAGCTGTTGACTGATTTTTGATGATTTCCTTGCATCACTCTCACTTCTCTTCCCAATTTTTCCTTTACTTCTCTTACTTGATTTTCAAAATCCTTTTTGAGCTCTTCTATAGCCTGACACCAATTCATATTTTTCTTGGAGGCTTTGAATGCAGGAACATTGACTTTATTGTCTTCTTCTGAGGATATGTTTTGATCTTCCTTGTTACTAGAGTATGTTTCTATTGTCTGAATTGTTTTATTTCATCTTTTTGTGCATTCTGCCACTCTAGAATCTGTTGTCATTGTTTAAAAGCATTTGGAGAAGTTTGGGGGAAAGCTCAGATGAGTCCCTGCTTTTACTCTATCTTCTCGGTTCTACCTCTAAAAAAGTTAATTCTAATTACATCGAATTAAAAAGCTTTTGCACAAACAAAACTAGTACAGCCACAGTTAGATAGGAAAACTTTGCAAGTTTCTCGGATAAAGGTCTAATTTCTCAAAGATATAGAGAACTGCTTCAAATTTATATGTGAGCCATCCCCCAATTGATAAATGGTCAAAGGATATAAGCAGGTTGTTTTTAGAAGAAAAAAATCAAAACTATTCATATATATATATATATATATATATATATATATATCAAAACTACCATTAATTAGAGAAATGCAAATTAAAAGAACTTGAAAAGCCACCTTACATCTGTCCAATTGACTAACATAAGAAAAAAGAAAATGAAAAAATACTGGAGATTATGTGGAAAAAAATATGGCACTAAAGCACTCTTGGTGGACCTGTGAACTAGTATGACCATTCTGGAGAACAATTTGGAGCTACGCTCAATTGGCTATAAAATTATGCATGCCCTTTCACCTAGCAATACCACTACTAGATATGTAGCTCAAAGAGATCAAAGAAAAAGGAAAAGCATCCGTTTTTTACTATAATATTTATAGCAGCTTTTTTGTGACAGCAAATAATTGGAAATTCAGGGGGTATTCACCAATTTAGGAGTGGCTTAAAAGTTTTGGTGTATGCTTGTGATGGAATATTATTGTTCTATAAAAATGACAAGCAGAATGGTTTCAGAAAAACCTGAGAAAACTTGCATAAAAGGATTTTAAAAAATGAAATAAACAGAACCAAGAGAACATTATACAACATAACAGGAATATTGTAAATGTGAACAACTGTGAAAGAATTAGTTACTCTCATCAAGACAACAATCTAAGATAATTCCCAAGGAATCAGGATGAAAAATGCAATCCCCACCAGAGAAAGAATTTATGACCCCTCAGTGTAAATTGAAGCATACTTTCTGTATTGTCTTTATTTGTCATGTGTGTGTGTGTGTGTGTGTGTGTGTGTGTGTGGTTGCAACATGCTTAATATGGTAATAAGTTTTGTATGGCTCCACATGCATAATCAATGTTTTATTGCTTGCCTTCTCAAGGAATGAGAGAGTGGTGAGAGAGTAGAAGAAAATTTGTAACTCAAAATTTAAAATAAAAATGAACATTAATTTTGTTTATATATAACTGGGAAATAGTTGATGAAATAAATAAAATATATTAAAATCATGGTGTTTTAAACAGTGCATGTTTTTCAGAGATCTGGAGAATAGACCCTTCAATGCTCTCAAAATAGTGTTATTTCCAATGAGGACTTGGTGAATACTTGGTCTTATCCAGATGGCCTTCTTGGCTTAGTTCTTTTGTCTCCTCAAACACATTAGAGGATGTGATGTTAGAGGTTAAACACTTTGATTCCTTAACAGTTTTGGAGGAAAACAGAAATCCAGTTATTGGGTTTTTTTTTTCATTTTTTGCCTGATTGTTATCTTTCTGGTATCATCTTTAAATGCTCTCAAAACTCAATAAATTTAGGCCAGAGCACAGGCCAGGAAAGAAGTAAATATATCACCCTTGATCATGGCACCTTGGAAGAACTGAAAATTTACAGGTCACTACAAGTATCTCTGAAAACAGCTGCACAAAACCCTAGAAGCTTGGGACAGTATATTCTCCACACTAGAAGCAGAAACAAAGAGGTTAAAACTCAAGCAATTGACTGGGAAGATGAGCAAACTGCACAAAAATAGAGTATATAATCTATCTTTGGTGACAAAGATCAAAACATATGATCAGAAGAAGACAACAAAGTCAAAGCTCCTACATCCAAAGCTTCCAATAAAAATATGAATAGTCCCAGGCCATGGAAGAGCTCAAAAAGGATTTTGAGAAGCAAGTAAGAGAAGTAGAGGAAAAACTTGGAAGAGAAATGAGAGTGATGCAAGAAAATCATGAAAAACAAGTCAACATCTTGCTAAAGGAGACCTCAAAAAAAAGAGTGAAGAAAATAACACCTTAAAAATAGGCTAACCCAAATGGCAACAGAGGTCTAAAAAGCTAATGAGGAGAAGAATGGCTTCAAAAGCAGAATTGACCAAATGGAAAAGGAAGTCCAAAAGCTCACTGAAGAAAATACTTCCTTAAAAATTAGAATGGAACAAATGGAAGCTAATGACTTTATGAGAAATCAATAAATTGTAAAACAAAACCAGAAGAATGAAACAATAGAATACAATGTGAAATATCTTATTGGAAAAACAACTGACCTGGAAAATATATCCAGGAGAGATAATTTAAAAATTATTGGACTACCTGAAAGCCATGATCAAAAAAAGATCCTAAATATCATCTTTCAAGAAGTTATCCAGGAAAACGGCCCTGATGTTCTAGAACCAGACTGCAAAATAGAAATGGAAAGAATCCACCAATCACCTCCTGAAAGAGATCCCCAAAGGAAAACTTCTAGTAATATTATAGCCTAATTCCAGAGTTCCTACTTCCACAAGAAAACATTGTAAGCAGCCAGAAATAAATAATTCAAGTATTGGGGAAACACAATTAGGAAAACACAAGATTTAGCAGCTTCTACGCTAGGGACCAGAGGGCTTGGAATTTAATATTCTGGAGGTCAAAGGAAATAGGATTACAACCAAGAATAGCCTACCCAGCAAAACTGAGTATAATGCTTCAGGGGAAATAGTGAACATTCAGCGAGAAAGAGGACTTTCAAGCATACTTGATTAAAAGACCAGAGCTGAATAAAAAAAAAAAAATGACTTTCAAATACAAGACTGAAGAGAAACATGAAAAGGTAAATAGGAAAGAGAAATCACAAGGGACTTACTAAAGCTGAACTGTTTACATTCTTACATGGAAAGATGATATTTGTAACTTGTGAGACCTTTGTCAGTATTAGGGTAGTTAGAGGGAAAGAATTAGATAGATAGATAGATAGATAGATAGATAGATAGATAGATAGATAGATAGATAGATGGATGGATGGATGACAAAGGGTGAGTTGAAAATGAGGGAATGATATTTTAAAAACAAAATTAAGGGGTGAGAGGATTATACTGGGATAAGGAGAAAGGTAGAGGTAGAATAGGTTAAGTTATCTCACATAAAACAGACAAGAAAAAGCTTTTACCGTAGAGAGGAAGTGGGGCAAGGTGACAAGAAGTGAGTGCATCTTTTTCTCATCAGATTTGGCTTAAGAAGGTAATAACATACACACTCAATTGGGTATGGAAATCTATCTTACCCCACAGGAAAATAGGGGGGAAGGGGATAAGAGAATGGGGGGATGATAAAAGGGAGTGCAGATTTGGGAAGGGAGTAATCAGAAGCAAACATGTTTGAGGAGGAACAGGGTTAAAAGAGAGAATAGAATAAATGGGGGCCAGGATAGGATGAAGGGAAATATAGTTCATTTTCCACAACAGGACTACTATGGAAGTGTTTTGTATGGCTACACATGTATAAACTGTATTGAGTTGCTTGCCTTCTCAATGATGGTGGGTGGGGAGGGAGGAAGGGAGAAACTTTGGAGCCCAAAGTTTAAAAAAACAACAAATGTTAAAAATTATTTTCACATGCAATCAGGCAATGGAGTATAAAAAATCTAACCTGCCCCATAGGAAAATAGAAGGGGAGGGGGATCAGAGAAGGTTAGGGGGTGATAGAAGGGAAGGCAGATTAGGGGAAAGAGTATTCAGAATGCATGCCATCTTAGGTTGGGTGGAGGGGGGAGATGGTGAGAAAATTTAGAACTCAAAATCTTGTAGAAGGAATGTTAAAAACTAAAAATAAATAAGTTAAAAAGAAAAGAAAGGAAGGGAATAAACTTAATACATTTAATTTAATTTAAGCCTATTTCTCACATAGCAATTTTCATAATTTCTTATATTATGGGAGTATACTATGATATTAATATACCACAATTTATTTGATCATTTCCCAATTGAACTTCTACTTTGTTTCCATTTTGTTATTAACATCAATAATTCTGTAATTCATATTTGAGTTATTATGAGACCCCGACTTTTGCTATATAATTCAAAATTATTTCCAAAAATATCAAATAAAATCCCAGCGCTAGGACCACAGTACATTAGCATGCCTGTAATTCTGGGGACTTCTCAGCATATGGTATTTTTCCATTTATCATTCTTGTAAAACTGGTGCCGCAAAAAATCCTCAAAAACATCTGATACCTCATTGTGGTGTAGAAATTATCTTGGGTGCTGATAGGCAATTCCAGAAGGACTTAAGCCATAATTGAAAGACCTTGAATTCTGTCACTGTACCATGGCTCCTTTCTGAGAGCCAGTCTTGCTAAATATGAAGAGGCTTATCATCAGTAGCTGGCCAACAGGTAGTGAATTCTATGGCCATGGAATCACATGAAGCTAAGAAAATGAAAAATGAAAAAAAACTTACTTATTTATTTATTTTAAATTCTTAATTAATTCATTTTGAATTATCAACAATCACTTTCATAAACTTTTGAGTTTTAAATTTTTTCTCCCTCTTTCTCCCCACCTCCCTCCCCAAGATGGCACAAAATCTGATATAGGGTATACATATATATTCCTATTAAACATAATTTAACATTAGTGATGTTGTAAGTAAGAATTAGAACCAATAGGAGGAACCACCAGAAAGAAGAAACAAAACACAGCAGAAGAAAAAAAAATTGCAAATAATATGATTTTATCTGCATTCAAACTCCATAGGTCTTTCTTTGGGTGTAGACAGCATTTTCCAACATGAGGCCTTTGCAGATGTCATAAATCCTTATATTGCTGTGAAGGGTTGAGTCTACCAATTTTAGTCATCACACAACATGGCTGTCATTATGTACAATGCTCTCTTGGTTCTACTCATTTCACTTAGCATCACACCATACAAGTCTTTCTAATTTTTCTGAAGTCAGCCCATTCATCATTTCTTGTAGCACGATAGTATTCGATTACATTCATATACCACAACTTGTTCAGCCATTCCCCATCTGATAGGCATCCTCTCAATTTCAAATTCTTTGCTACCAGAAAAAGAGGTGCTATAAATATTTTTGTACATGTAGTTCATTTTCCCATTTGTATGATCCCTCTGGGATATAGCCCTAAAAGTGCTATTGTTGGGTCAAAGGGTATGCACATTTTGAAAGCCCCTTTGGCATACTTCCAAATCGCTCTCCAAAATGGTTGGATCATTTCATAACTCCACCAACAATGCATTAGTATTCCAATTTTCCCACATCTTCTCCAACATTTATCATTTTCCTGTTTTGTCATGTTGGCCAATCTGATAGGTGTGATGAGGTACCTCAGAGTTGTTGTGATTCTCATTTCTCTAATCAAGAGTTAATTAAAGCATTTTTTCATATGACTATA
This sequence comes from Phascolarctos cinereus, assembly GCF_003287225.1. Classification (NCBI taxonomy): domain Eukaryota; kingdom Metazoa; phylum Chordata; class Mammalia; order Diprotodontia; family Phascolarctidae; genus Phascolarctos; species Phascolarctos cinereus. The sequence continues at coordinate 141,793,907 of NW_027556402.1, forward strand.
GATGGTCTTAATTTCTTCATTTGAGAACTACCTCTTCATACACTTTCACCATTTATAAATTGGAAAATGACTTGTAGGCTTATAGATTTGACTTAATTCTATGTATTTTAGAAATGAGGCCCTTGAAGATTCTGCTTCTGCTGGCCAATATGACAAAGTAAAAGGGTAGTCGCTCTCACTTTCCCCTGTTAACTACTGACAGCCCAGAAAATATCACCCCAGGAAATACTCTGAAACAGCTGAACCAGAAAAAAGATGCAGAGCAGCAGTCTAGTAGCCCAGGTAACTTGCAGAATTAACAGGAGAGCCTCTCTTGCCCTGGGGGTAGGGGAGTAGTACTGAACAGAAGGCATCCCAACAAACTAGCAGAAAGCCCCACTTTAGCACTCCAGGAGGAGATCCTGAAAACCAGGTGGTGGAGCCAGCAAATACCAACATCTTGACTTATGAGTACCCCAGTGAGGGTGGGGAAACTAGTGGAAACCAGCTCAGAAAACCACCAGGTGCCTTGGCATTCTACGGCAAACAGGTCTCCCTGTGCCTCAGCAAATACAAAGGAAGCAGCACTACAAAGTTCCCCAGGAGGATAAACACCCTGCAATATCTATTTGAAAGGAGCTGAAGAAAGTGAAAGGAAAGGAAAAGCAGGCAACCTAGAGTTGCCCTAGAGTTCCAGCCTTGCTGATTCCAGCCCAACACGAGGTGAACTGCCAAAACCCTACAGCCTCCAATTGCCAACATCTGAGTCCCCAGCACACAAAGCCAGTGATCAAGACCTAGTCTCCCAACACAAGAAGCTTGGGTCGGTGCCCTCTACTCCCCAGAAGGAGAGCTCAATCTCTTTAAAGGCCAGGAAATAAGCAAGCAACATGAGTAAAAAGAAACATACCAGAGATGCATATTATGAGAAGAGTGAAGATCAAGGCAGAAATTCTGAAGAAGACAACATTGTCAACAAACACACGTCTGGAACCTCAAAAGAGAATACTAACTGGTCTAAAACCCAAAAAGCATTCTTAGAAGAGCTCAAGAGGGAATTTAAAAGTCAAATGAGAGAGGTAGAAGAACCCTTAAAAAATACAATTGGCCAACTAGAAAAAAAAAAGTACACTGAAGAAAACAATTCCCTAAAAAATACAATCAGCCCAATGAGGATGGACATACAAAATCTAAAAGAAGAAAATAATTTGGCTAAAATTAGAATTGGGCAAATGGAATCTAATGACTCTATGAGAGCAAGAATCAGTTAAGCATAAACAAACAAAAAAAAATAGATGAAAATGTAAAATACCATATTAATAAAACAACTGACCTGGAAAATCAATCCAGGAGAGACAATTTAAAAATTATTGGTCTACCTGAAAATCATGATGAACAAAAAGAGCTTGGACAGTATCTTGCAGAAAATCATAAAGGAAAACTGCCCTGAGGTCCTAGAACCAGAGGGTAAAATAGCCATAGAAAGACTCCACTGATCACCTACTGAAAGAGATCCTAAATTGAAAATGCCAAGGAATTTAGTAGAAAATTCCAAGATTATCAGGTCAAAGAGAAAATACTACAAACACCCAGAGAGAAACAATTTAAATATCATGGAAAAACAGTCAGGATTACACAGGACCTTGCAGGACCTTTCTACATTAAAAGACCATAGGAAGTATAATATGATATTCTGTAAGGCAAAGGAGCTTGAATTAAAACCAAGGATCAACGACCCAGTAAAAATGAGCATGATCTTTCAGTGGAGAAACTGGATATTCCATGAAATAGGGGACTTCCAAAACTTCCTGATAAAAGGACCAGAGCTCAACAAAAAATCTTCAAGCACAAGATTCAAGGAAGACATGAAAAGGTAAATGGGACAGAAAGATACAATATGTTGTCAATAAGGGTGGACTGTTTACATCCTTACAGGGAAGATGACACTTCCAACTCTTGAGAACTGTATTGTTATTACACCATGTTAAATTAATATAGATAAAGGGGGTGGATATAAGCTGACTTTGACATAATGATGAAAAACAAATCTAATCCAGTGTGTTAAATGGATTGAAGTAAGTGGATTAATCTGACCTAAGAAAAGGTATTGAGAAAGGAGGAGGCAGACAATGGTAAATTACATTACAGGAAAAGACACAAAAACCTATTACAACAGAGGGAAAGAAGAGAGTGAGATGAGCACTGTTTGAAACTTACTCTCATCAGATTTAGCTTAAGAAGAGAATATCATAATCAGTTAGGGATAAAAATTTAACTTGCCCTATAGGAAGTAGAAAAAGGGGAAAGAAAATGGAGGGGGGATAGAAGGGAAGAAGAAGCAGTAAGGGTAAAGGGGCAGAAAAGGGAAAGGGCTAATAGAAGGGAGGAGGGATTGAGGGGGGCGGTAGTCAAAAGCAAAACACTATTGAGGAGGGAAAAGGAGAAAGAAGAAATAAAAGCAAAAACGGGGGGGAAGGATGGAGAGAAAGACACAGATAGTAATCATAACTGTGGATGTGAATGGGATGAACTCTTCCACAAAACAGAAGTGGATAGCAGAATGGATTAAAAAGCATAATCCTACAATATGATGTTTACAGGAAACACATTTGAAAAAGAATGACACACACAAGGTAAAGGTGAAAGACTGGAGCAGAATATATTATGCTTCAGCTGAAGTAGAAAAAACAGTGGTAGCAATTCTAATCTTAGACAAAGCAAAAGCAAAAATAGATCTATTAGAAGAGGTAAGGAATTAAACTACATCCTACTCAAAGGCACCATAGACAATGAAGTAATATCATTACTAAACATATATGCACCAAATGGTATAGCATACACATTCCTAGAGGAGAAGTTCAGGGAGTTACAGGAAGAATTAGACAGCAAAATTATACTACTGGGGGACCTCAACCTCCTCCTCTGGAGGAAACTGAAGAGAGATAGAAAGGAATATACTATTTTTCTTGGGGGTGCGTCACACATACACAAAAATTGACCATGTACTAAGGCATAAAAACCTCACAATCCAGTGCGGAAAGGCAGAAATATTAAATGCATCTTTTTCAGATCATGATGCAATAAAAATTATATGTAATAAATGGCCATGGGAAGGTAGGCTAAAAAATAGTTGGAAACTAAATAATCTAATCCATGGAATGATTGGGTCAAACAACAAATCATAGAAACAATCAATAACTTCATTCAAGAGAATGACAATAATGAGACAACATACCAAAACCTATCGGATGCAGCAAAAGCAGTTCTTAGGGGAAGTTTTATATCTCTAAATGCTTACATAAATAAAGTAGAAAATGAGTAGATGAATGAATTGGGCATGCAACTAAAAAAATAGAAATTAATTACATTAATTAAATTAAGAAAATTGAAATTAAGAAAAATATTGAACTAATAAATAAAACTCAGAGCTGGTTTTATGGAAAAAAACAATTAAATAGATTAGCTTTTGGTTAATTTAATTTAAAAAAAAGAAGAAAATTAAATTGGTTGTATCAAGAATGAAAAAAGTGAAGCTACAACCAAGGAAGAGGGAATTAAAACAATAATTATGAACTATTTTGCCCAATTGTATGCCTACAAATTTGACAATCTTAGTGAAATGGATACATATTTACAAAAATATAAATTGCCCAGATTAACAGAAGAAGAAGTAAAATACTTAAATAACCCCATCACAGAAAAAGAAATTGAACAAGCCATTGATGAACTCCCTAGGAAAAAATCTCCAGGGCCTGATGGATTTACATGCAAATTCCATCAAACATCTAAAGAATAACTAATTCCAATTATTATGTAGACTATTTGGGAAAATGGGTGGAGAAAGAGTCTTACCAAATTCATTTTATGATACAAGTATTGTGCTGATACCTAAACCAAGAAGAGTCAAAACAGAGAAAGACAATTTTGGACCAATTTCTGTAATGAATATAGATGCAACAATTTTAAATAAAATATTAGCAAATAGATTACAGCAAGTTATCACAAGAATAATACTCTATGACCACATAGGATTCAGGCTTAGTTCAAAATTAGGAAAACTATCAGGATAATTGATTATATCAACACCAAAACTAACAGAAAACACATGATCATCTCAATAGATGCAGAAAAAGCTTTTGACAAAATACAACACCCATTCCTATTAAAAACACTAGAGAGCATAGGAATAAATGGAATCTTCCCTAAAATAATAAATAGTATCTACCAAAACCTTCAGCATATATAATGGGGACAAGCTAGAAGCATTTCTAATAAAAATGGGGGTGAAATAAGGATGTCCATTATCACCACTGTTGTTCAATATCATACTGGAAAGGTTAGCTTTAGCACTAACAGAAGAAAAACAAATTGAAGGTATTAGAATAGGCAAAGAAAAAAACAAAGCTATCATTCTTTGCAGATGACATGATGATATACTTTCAGAATCCTAGAGAATCAAGTAAAAAACTACTTGAAATAATTAACAACCTTAGCAAAGTTTCAGGCTATAAAATAAACCCACATAAATCATCAGCATTTCTATATATTACCAACAAAGCCCAACAGCAACATATAGAAAGAGAAATTCCATTTAAAGTTATTGTAGACATTATTAAATATTTAGGAGTCTACCTCCATAAAGAAACCCAGGAGCTATATGAACACGATTGCAAAACACTTCACACAAATAAAGTCAGATCTAAATAATTAGAAAAAAAAAATCAGTTGCTCATGGGTAGTTCAAGCTAATATATTAAAAATGACAATTCTACTAAGCTAATTGACTTATTCATTGTCATACCAATCAAACCACCAAAAATTATTTTATAGAGTTAGAAAAAATAATAATAGGATTCATTTGGAAGCAGAAAAGGTTCAGAATATCAAAGGAACTAATGAAAAGAAATGCAGGAGAAGGTGGCCTAGCCATTCCAGATTTTTAAGTGTAATGGAAAGTGGCAGTCATCAAAACTGCCTGGTACCGGCTAAGAAATAGAGTGGTGGATCAGTGGAATAGGTGAAGTATGCAAGACACAGTAGTCAATGACTATAGTAATCTATTATTTAATAAGCACAAAGATCCTGGGTGCTGGGATAAGAACTCACTCTTTCAAAAAAAATATCTGCTGGGAAAATTGGAAAAGAGTATGGCAGAAACCAGGCATAGATCAAAATCTCACACCATATACTAAACTAAAGTCAAAATAGGTTCATGATTTGTGTATAAAGGCTGATATTGTAAGCAAACTGGGAGAGAAAGGAATAGTTTAACTATCAGATTTACGGAAAACGAAGAATTCATGACCAAACAGGAGATAGAGAACATTAGGAAAAGCAAAATGTATAACTTTGAATACATTAAATTGAAAAGTTTTTGCACAAATAAACCAATGCAACTGAGATTAGAAGGAAGGTGGAAAATTGGGAAAGAATTTTTACAACCAGTCTCTCTGATAAAGGCCTCATTTCTAAAATATTTAGAGAAGTCAACTTTATAAAAATATAAGTTATTCCCCAATTGATAAATGGTCAAAGGATATGAACAAGCAGCTCTCAGATGAAATTAAAGCCATCTATAGTCATATGAAAAAATGCTTTATATCAATATTGATTAGAGAAATGCAAATCAAAACAACTCTGAGGTACCACATCATACCTATCAGATTGGCCAAGATGGCAAAACAAGAAAATGATAAATGTTGGAGAAGATGTGGGAAAATAGGAACACTAATGCATTGTTTGTGGAGTTGGAAAATGATCCAACCATTTTGGAAAGCAATTTGGAAGTATGCCTAAAGGGCTTTCAAAATGTGCATACCCTTTGAATTAGCAATAGTACTTCTAGGGCTATATCCCAAAGAGATCATACAAATGGAAAAGTACCTACATGTGCAAAAATATTCATAGCAGCTCTTTTTGTAGTGGCAAAGCATTGGAAATTGAGAGGATGCCCATCAAGTGGGGAATGGATGAACAAGTTGTGGTATATGAATGTAATGGAATACTATTGTACTATAAGAAATGATGAACAAGCTGACTTCAGAAAAACCTGGAAAGACTTATATGATCTGGGGGCAACTAGGTGGCACAGTGGACGGAGCACTGGCCCTGAAGTCAGGAGGACCTGAGTTCAAATTTGGCCTCAGACCAAACGCTTGCTACTTACTAGATGTGTGACCCTGGGCAGGTTACTTAACCCCAATTGCCTAAAAGCAAACAAACAAACAAACAAACAAACAAAAACTTCATAAGGTCTGATGCTGAGTGAAATGAGCAGAACCAAGAGAAGGCTGTACATTTTGTGATGACTAATATTGATAAACTTCACCCTTCCCAGCAATACAAGGATATGAGGCATCTCCAAAGGCCTTGTGATTGAAAATGCTATCCACATTCAAAGAAAGAACTATGGACTTTGAATGCAGATGGAAGCATACTATTTGCTATTTTATTCTCTTCTGTTTCCTCTTTCTGATTGTTCCTCCTATTGGTTCTAATTCTTACAACATCACTAATGTGAAAATATATTTAATAGGAATGTATACATATAACCAATATCAGACTGCAGGCTATCTTGAAGAGGGTGGTGGGGAGAAAGGGGGAGAAAAGGGTTTTTTTTTAATATAAATCAGAGAAAAGTTTTAAACTCAAAAGCGTATGTAAGTGATTGTTGATAACTCAAAAGAAATGAATTACAAAAAGAAATGAAGCCTTTATCAGACAGCCTGATTGTAAAAATTCTTTCCCAATTTTCTACTTTCCTTCTAATCTGGGTTGCATTGGCTTTGTTTGTGTCAAAACTTTTCAATTTAATGTAAGCAAAGTTATCTATTTTGCTTTTCCTAATGTTCTCTATCTCCCATTTGGCCATGTATTCTTCTGTTCTCCATAAATCTGTTAGGAAAAGTATTTCTTGCTCTCCCAGTTTGCTTACAGTATCAGCCTTTATATCTAAATCATGAGCCTATTTTAACTTTATTTCAGTATATGGTGTGAGATTTTGATCTATGCCTGGTTTCTGCCATACTCTTTTCCAGTTTTCCCAGCAGTTATTGTCAGAGTGGGTTCTTATCCCAGAAGCTGCGATCTTTGTGTTTATCAAATGATAGATAACTATAGTCATTGACTACTGTGTCTTGCATACTTCACCTATTCCACTGATCCACCACTCTATTTCTTAGCCAGTACCAGGCAGTTTTGATGATTGCTGCTTTACATTACACTTAAAAATCTGGAATGGCTAGGCCACTTTCTCCTGCGTTTCTTTTCATTAATTCCTTTGATATTCTGAACCTTTTCTGCTTCCAAATGAATCTTAACATTATTTTTTCTAACTCTATAAAATAATTTTTGGTAGTTTGATTGGTATGGCACTGAATAAGTCAATTAGCTTAGTAGAATTGTCATTTTTAATATATTAGCTCGAAGTGCCCATGAGCAACTGATGTTTTTTTCCAATTATTTAGATCTGACTTTGTGTGAAAAATGTTTTGTAATTGTGTTCATATAGTTCCTGGGTTTGTTTTGGGAGGTAGAATCCTAAATATTTAATAATGTCTGCAATAACTTTAAATGGAATTTCTCTTTCTATCTCTTGCTTTTGGGCTTTGTTGGCTCTGCTTCACTTCTAACTGGGCATTAGCCAATGCCTAGATTATCTAATATGGAGGGATCCATGTGGGAAAAGCCAGGGGACCACTTATGGTAGAAGAAATTTTGCAATTCTCTCCCACCAGTGTGGGAATAGTCTCTTTTCATTGGATGCATAACAGGAACTGCTTATATATTTAAAACTACTAGACTGGGACAGTCTTTATCCCTTTCTAATGGCTTCCAGGAAAGGTTCTTGTTCACTCACAGTGTAGACATCATGCACTAAATAATGGCGGAAGAGCTACCTCCTCTTCCCTTTATACCCTTTGGCCCTAAGAAATGGGCTTGTGGTTTTGGTTCGCATCATTTCTTCTTTTCATTTCCAGGTACAGAAAGTGGTTAAAGTCCCACACCCAAGAGCTTGAGCCCTAGAAATCTTGGGGCCAGGATCCTGGTCAGATGCTGCATTCAGTGCAGCAGGAAAACTCTGATAAGCCAGAGTGCCACAACACAAGACCATGGACACTTTGGATTTGGAACTTGGAGGAATTAAAACCATATAGGAACTGAATTAAATTCTTCCTTCCCCGGATACTGAAAGGATGTGGGGGAGGGGAAGAAAGGGGAGAGTTTATTAGGCCCACAACCCCCTTAAGGGTCCTAGAGAATTCTGTTAATGGGTGACATATAACACACCTAGCTTTTAGGTGTAGAAGCACTGCTATGCTTTGAGTGTGCCAGAGTCTCAGAAAAACATGAAGATGCTAATAATCAAAGAATTTCTGTATCATCTATATAGATTAACTAAGCTATTGGTGCAATTAATGTGAAATTTTTGTTCAGTTACCAATGAAGGATAGACTTTTTTTTAAGGCAATTGAGGTTAAGTGACTTGCCCAGGGTCACCCAGCTAGTAAGTGCAAAGTGTTTGGTCTGAGGGAAGGATAGACTCTTTGAGGAACTTAAGTTTCTCAATTATGTGTGTATATGTATGTGTGTGTATCTGTACATGTATACATGGAGTTTCTCAAATAATATTCTGGAGCATACTATCTTTAAAATAATGCAATTGACTGAAATTTATAGAAAATACAAAATCCCACTCTGCTTATCATTTTCTACAATGTCTGACACATAGTATACATTTAATAAATACTAGTTCAGTGACTGACTTTATGATACAGTCAAAATTTCCAAATGTTTTTCAATTGTATACATATATAATATGCTATATATACATATTTAAATCATGTTTTTGGGTGTGTATGTATACACATTTATATATGTCTTTATATGTATATATCTAAAAATGTTTTAAAATTCTTTCAGTTGTAATGGCTTTGGATTATGCCTCGATTATTTAAAATGAATAGAAAAAAACAAGAAAAACTTTCCTACAATATGTCTTCCAAATACATTTCAAAAAAGTGTTTCAAAATTACTTAAAATATTTTGACAGCCAATTTTATTTGATCAATCAACCATTCAATAAGTATTTATTAAGCACTCATCTACTATGTAGCAGAAGCTGTGCTAGGCATTGGGGAGATGCAAATAAAAAGAATGAAACAATCCCCTACTTAAGCACCCTGTATTCCAGTAGAGACCTCAGGCACTCATGGGAATATATGAAACAGAAATGTAAAATAAATAAAAATATATACCAAGAATGGGGCAGCTAGGTGGCCCAGTGGATAGAGCACTGACCCTGAAGTCAGGAGGACCTGAGTTCAAATCCAGCCTTAGACCAAACACTTGATACTTACTAGCTGTGTGACCCTGGGCAAGTCACTTAACCCCAATTGCCTATATATATATATATATATATACACATACACACACACACACACACACACACACACACACACACACACTCCCCAAGATTGTAAGTACAAAGTAGTTTGGGAAGGAGAGCACTAGCAGTTGGGGGAGGGGACAGGAGAAGGGAGTGGATCAGAAAAACTTCTTGAGCAAGATGATTCTTGAGCTTTGTCCTAAAGGGAGACAGATACTCATCACAGGGAAGTAAAGAGGGCATGAATTCCAAGCATGTGAGGGAGCCACTGCAAAGTGTATGTGAACAATAAAAATAAGGCCATTTTTTTTTCCTGGATTTCAGAGTGTTGTTGAGTAACATCCAATAAGAGTGGAAAGATAGGTTACGGATGTGCTATATAGGTCTTTAAACAATAAACAGAGGAGTTTATGTTTATGTTAAAGGCCATAGAAAGTCACAGGAGTTGGTTGAATCACATGGTCAAATCTATAGTTAGAGGGGGAGCATTGGTTGTAGTGTGTAATATGGACTAGATTAGAGAGAAACTTGAACAGAGAGGTTTATCAAGAGCTGTTTGAAATAATCTAGTTGAGAGGTGTTGAGGTCCTGAACTGAGGTGGTAACTGTCTTATTGAAAGGTTGTGTTGGAGGTAAAAAAATAGCATGCTTAGTAAATGATATGATGTGTGGGGTGAGGGAAATTGAGGAGTCTGGGATAAAGCCAAGTTTACAGATTTAGAAAACATGCAGGTTGGTAGTAGCTTCAACAGAAAGAGAGAAGTTTAGAAGAAGGAAGGATTGGGATCAGAAAAAGTTAATGAGTTTAATTTTAGACATGTTGAGTTTAAGATATCTCTTGGGCATCTAGTTTGCAAGGTCTAGTGAGAAATTAGTGAAGTGAGAATAAAACTTAGGAGAGAAACTGGGGCTAGATATATAGATCTTCTTTACAGAGAAGATAGTTAACTCCACAGGAACAAATTATGTTACCAAGAGGGAGACTATAGAGGAAAAGTAGAAGAGAGCCCAGGAAATACCTTTTCAGTACAGCCATAACTGGTGACTAAATATGGATGATCAGCAGCAAAGGACGCTGAGAAAGAGAAGTCATAAAGGGAGAAGAACCAAGAGGGAGTACTGTCACAAGAATGCAGTATCCAGGAAGAAAGGGTGGCCAAAACTGTTAAAAATAATCAGGTAGTCAAGAAGGAAGAGGACTGAAAAATGATCAAGTTTGACAATTAAGAGATCACAGTAAATTTGGAAATAATAATTGCAGTTAAGTAATCAAGAGGAAAAAGAAATTGCAAGGGGCTGAAGATAAAATGACAGCAGAAGAACTTGAAACAGTAAGTACAGACAACTTTTTCAAAGAGCTTTATCACCCTCTGATTGTTAAAATAAAATGAAGCATAAAATAGACATGATGATTACAAGTGGTGTATATCACTGACACTGAGGCTGTCCAGCTCAGAGTTCAAATTAAAGAGGGGTTCCCTTTGATTGTGAAGTCCTCCAGATATTTTTATTAAGGGAGATGGGGGTGTAGGATGTGTTCAGGGAAGACTAGTACCTCTGGTGTGAGGGCTATTGAGATGTTTTAGGACTGCATTCCACCTTTGCTGTCCACCTGATCTACCTAAGTCTCATTTGTGGCTCTAAGAAACTATAGCATGTACAGTGACCATACCCCTTAAAACATTTCAACAGAGGGACTTAACCAGGTTGAGGGTAACTTAGGGGTCTCAAAGCCATCTGTGAGTTTAGGGGGTATCTACCCCAAGCACATGAAGACTTCCACAGGAGGAATGTGTGGAGAAGAACAATTTCTTCCAACAGCCATGCCGGCAGCTGAAGCAAGTGCTGCAGAATGCTTATAGCTTGGTTAGACATCTAAGATGCCAAAGTCTGCCACTGCATTTTGAGACATCACCAGTCATCTTGACTCTGTGCTGCCACTGTACTGTAATGACTCTGGAAGGGAGAGTAAGGCCGTGTACTTCTGCCTCACTTAAATTCAATTTATTCACAGGTCAAAAGATCCATAACATTTTTACCATTTTTACCTATCCCAAAGTCCTGTGGTGACAGGCAAGTGACGAAGCAGCAAGTACAGATACAGCAGGAGCCATAGTAAAAACCTTGGACACAGGTGGCCCAGGCCATAGGGCCAACTTCTCACTGGATGCAGCAGTGGGATTTGGCAGCCATTTGGGTGTCTGAGCAGCCTTTTATGTGCCAAGCTGCTCACCTCCTGTTGTGAGGAAGGGGCTAGAAAAGGTGCCCTAAAATGATCTGCTTACCCAACCCTAGCCTGCCAACCACAGCAGGCAAGGATCCCACCCTGTGGTAGAACACAAAAAAGTACAAAAACTTATGCAAAGATAATTCCAATCACCATTGGTACATGGAATATGTGCACCCTTATAGGCAACACAAAATCCAACAGACCTGAAAGATGGACAGCTCTTGTTGTAAGAGAACACAGCAAGTATCACATCCAAACAGCAGCCCTGGGTGAAATAAGGCGGAAAATGAAGGCCAGCTTAGAAAATTAAGAATGGATACATATTTGTTTTCTGGAGTGACCACAGTGAAGGGAAACACCATCCAGCTGGTGTAGGTTTTGCAAGAAAAACTAATCTAGTGGATAAGCTTGTATGCCTACCAAAAGGAGTGAATGACAAGCTCATGACAATGCAATCACTACATCTAGGAAAATACCATTCTACCATCATCAGTGCTTATGCACCCACCATGATGAACCCTAATGAGATCAAAGAAAAATTTCATAAGGACCTGGAGACTCTTATCATTAAAGTGCCAAAAGAGGACAAGCTTATAATTCTAGGTGACTTTAATGCTAGGCTCAGACCACCAGACATAGCAGGGAGTCCTTGGGAAGAATGGAGTAAGAAACAGCAATAGTGATGGTCACTTACTACTGAAGAGTTGTGCATCTCATGGCCTTGTCATCACCAACACTCTCTTCTTTTTAACTTAAATGCAGTAAAACTTCACACATGCACCCTCACAGCATTGACATTTAATAGACTATGTGATTATAAGGAGAAGAAACAGAGAGGATGTGAAAGTGATGAAGGCAATGTGTGGCACAAAGTGCTGGGCTGATCATAGACTTATTCTTTCCAAGATAAATATTTTCATTCAACAAAAGTAGTGGCCACAAGGTAAAATGAGTACCAGAAGAATTAATGTCAAAAAATTAGAGCTCTTCTCTGAGTGGAAACAGTTTGTTGCTAATTTGGAGGGAATGTTGAGCTAACACACAGTTGGCAACAGTGGAGCAGAAAAAGAGTGGTCAGCTTTCAGAGATTTGGTGTACAGCACTGTATTTACTCATCCAGGTCAGAATACTAGCAAACATCAAGAGTGATTTGATGAAAATGATGGGGAAATTCAGAAGTTGTTAAATGAAAAATAAGAATTTCACAGGGTTTTACCAGCAGAATAGTCCATCTGTCTCTACGAAGGCACCATTTAATTCCATCAAGAGTAAAGTACAAGTGAAGGTTAGAGAGATGCAGGAGTCTTGGCTCATTAAGAAGGTATATGAAATTCAGTTTTATGCTGATAGTAACAATCAAAAGCACTTTTATGATGCTCTGAAGGCTATGTATGGGCCAAAGACCTATTGTACATTTAAACTACTCAAGGCTGATGGAGCCACATTGATTAGTGATAAGGCTGTGATCTTAGAGAGATGGGCTGAACACTTCCATAGTGTTCTCAGCAATCCTTAATCAGTCAATACCGAAGCCATTGGCCATTTACCTCAGGTTGAAGTCAGTCCCTCCATAGCTAACATTCCAACTGAAGAAGAGGTTTTGAATGCCATTAGATTCCTTTTGTGTGGCAAAAGACCTGGTGCTGATTCTATTCCAGCTGAGATTTACAATGTCGGGGTGGGTCCTTTGCTCATACAAAAGCTGACCAAAAATTTCTGGGTTATATGGGAAAAAGAGGTTATCCCCCAGGAATTCAAGGATGTCTCCTTTGTCCATTTCCATAAAAGTAAAGGAAATAGATTGCTCTATGACAATCACAAGAGGGAGGAGGTTCTCTTTCTTAGTCATTGATGCCAAGATTCTTGCCAAAGTCCTCCTTAATAAGGTGATCCTTCACCTGGAAGATGGTCATCTACCTGAGAGCCAGTGTGGCTTCAGAAAGGGCCAAGGAATGGTTAATATAGTGTTTTTGCCTGACAACTTCAGGAGAAATGCTAGGAGCAGAGCAGATGTCTATGCATAACATTTGGAGATCTGACCAAGGTCTTTGATACTGTCAGTCATGGGGGCTTATGGAAAACTATGCCAAAATTTGGTTGGCTGGAGAAGTTAATCAGTATTGTATGTCAGTTTCGTGACAGGATGCTTGCTTGGGGTCTGGATAATGGATGAATGTTCTCCCAATTTCATAGTCCCTAGTGGAGTGAAACAAGCGTGTGTGCTTGCTCCCATGCTTTTTAGCTTGATCTTTTCAGCAATGTCTCAAAAAGCCTTCAATGACAAACACAGCATCAAAGTCAGTTACTGGAGTGATGGTAAATTCTTCAATTTGAAAAAGCTACAAGCCAAGATTAAAATGGAGAGAGTGTTGGTGCATGTTTTTTTTTTTGTTTGTTTGTTTGCAAATGATCATGCACTTAATGCAGCCTCTGAAGCTGATGCTTGTGTTAATTTTGGCCTAATGATTAACACCAAGAAAACACAGATGCTCCGTCATCCAGAACCACACCATCGATATATGGAACCATCAGTTACACAAATAAAGAAGTTTTGAATACTGTGGATAGTGGTCAGTATACTTTCTAGGGATATACACATTGATAATGAGATTAACACACAAATTGCCAGAACTAGCTAAGTGTTTGGGAGGCTCCAAAGGAAAGTGTGGGAGAGAAAAGCTAGACTGAATGTCTACTAATCCATCATGTTGACCTCATTGTTGTATGCCTGAACCTGGACAGTCTACCAGTGCCATGCAAGGACACTGAGTCACTTCAATTTGAATTGTCTTAGGAAGATTCTAAAGATCACCTGGCAGGATAAGATACCAGACACCGAGATCCTTTCTCAAACTGAACTGCCAAGAACTCACAATCTACTGCAAAGAGTTCAACTCCAATTGTCTGGCCACATTGTTCAAATGTCAAATGTTTGCTTGCCAAAAAGATTATTTTAATGAGAATGCACACAGACAAGTGCTCACATGATGGTCAGAAAAATCAATACAAAGACACTCTCAAGGTCTCTCTTAAGAACTTTGGAACTGATTATGGGACATGGGAGACACTGGCACAAGACTGCCTAGCGTGGAGCGCCCTCATCAGAGAAGGTGTTGTATACTATGAACAAAGCAGAATTGAAGTGGCTCAAAAGAAACATGAGATGCACACATTTAGAAAATCCACCCCAAATATTCATATGGACTATTTGTACCTGACCCGTAGTAGAGCATCCCAAGCTTGTATTCACCTGATCAGCCACAGTTGGATACACTGTAACTTGACTGCAACACTGTGATATCATTTTGGTCCTCTTCAAGAACAAAGGACAAAAACCAATCAACCACCATCTTTTAGGGGAGATGGTATACTAATTACTACAAGCACTAGGACCACATTTGTCTCATAAAAAGATTTTGGTAGATAGCTTTATATATCAACTATATAGGATTTCTCTGTCTCTCTGTCTCTCTGTCTCTGTCTGTCTCTTTCTCTCTCTCTCTCTCTCTCTCTCTTATCCTCATTACATACAATGCTTGCTGATGATTTTAGGTAGATGCTACTTATCATTTCAGGAAGGTTCCTTTTATTGCTGTGCTCTCCAGTGTTTTTAATAGGATTAGATGTTGTATATTGTCAAAAGCTATTTCTGCATCAGTTGAGATAATCATACAGTTTGTTAGTTTTGTTGTTGATATGATCAATTATGCTGATAGTTTTCCTAATATTGAACCAGCCTTGCATTTCTGGTATAAATGCTACGTGGTCATAGTGTATTATTCTCATGATATGTTGTAATCTTTTTGCTAGTATTTGATTTAAAATTTTTGCATCTATATTCATTAGGGAAATTGGTCTATAATTTTTTCTCTGGTTTGAATCTTCTTGGTTTAGATATCAGTACCATATTTGTATCATAAAAAGAATTTTGTGGAACTCCTTCTTTGCCTGTTTTCCCAAATAGCCTGTATTGTATTGGAATTACTTGTTCTTTAAATGTTTGATAGAATTCATTTATAAATCCATCTAGCCCACGAGATTTTTTTCTAGGGAGTTCATTGGTGGCTTGTTCAGTTTCTTTTTCTGAGATGGGATTATTTGAATATTTTACTTCCTCTTCTGTTAATCTGGGAAATTTATATTTTAGTAAATATTCATCCATTTCACTAAGAGTGTCAAAGTTATTCGAATATAGCTGGGCAAAATGCTTCCTAATTATCATCTTAATTTCCTCCTCATTACTGATGGAGTCAACCTTTTCATTTTTGATACTGTAATTTGAAATGCTTTCTTTTTTTAAATCAAATTAACCAAGGTTTTATCTATTTTACTGTTTTTATTTTCATAAAACTAGCTGTTTTATTTATTAGGTCAATAGTTTTCTTAATTTCAGTTTTATTAATCTCTCCTTTGGTTTTCGGTATTTTTAATTTGGTATTTGATTGGGGATTTTCAATTTGTTCTTTTTCTATCTTTTTTAGTTTCACGATCAATCCATTGATCTCTTCTTTCTCTATTTCATTCATGTAAGCATTAGAGATATAAAACTATTTTACCCTCTAGTTCTAGGGCCTCAGAGCAGTTTTCTTTGATGATCTCCTGAACTATGCTGTCCAGGATCTCTTATCTTTTTTTTTTTTTTAATCATGGCTTTCAGGTAAACTGATAATTCTTAAGTTATCTCTCCTGGATCTATTTTCCAAGTCAGTTGTTTTCCCAATAACCTATTCTACATTTTCTTCATTTTTTTCATTGTTTTGATTTTGTTTGACTGATTCTTGATGTCTCATAGTCATTAGCTTCCACTTATACAATTCTGTTTTTAACAAATTGTTTTCTTCAGTTAGCTTTTGTACCTCCTTTTCCATTTGGTCCATTCTACTTTCAAGGAGTTGTTTTCTTCATTGTACTTTTTTTTTTTCCCATTTGGCCAATTGTATCTTTAAGGACTTACTTTCTACAGTCAATTTTTATCCTTCCTTTTCCAAGCTATTTACTCTAATGCATACTTCTCATTCCCTTCCCCAATTTTTCTTCTATCTCTCTCATTTGACTTTTAAAATTTCCTTCAGCTCTTCCAAGAAGGCTTGTTGACCTTGAGACAAGTTCATATTCCCCCTTGAGGTTTCAGATGTGGGTGCATCAAAAATGCTGTCCTCTTCTGAATTTGTGTTTTGATCTTCCCTGTCTCCATAGTAAGAATCTATGATCTTTGGTTTTTCTGCATTGTTTTTGCTAATGGTTTTTGCCTTTTTCCTAGCTTTTAAAATTGATCTCTGCTTCTGGGTGACAGGGGACACTGTTCTACACTTCTTGTGTTGAGGGATATGGGCCTTGTTACTGGCTTTGTGTGCTGAGGACTCAGGTTCTGGCAGCTGGAGGCTATAGGAGCTGTAACTTACCTAGTGCTGAGCTAGAGCTGGTGGTAGTAGCTGGTGTTTGCCAAGGCCAGGCAGGGTTTTTTTGGGTTTCCTGTGCTTACACTGAAGCTTATGGAGTGGGATGTGGGGGTAAGGGTGGTCTGGCAACTGGAGATCCCCCCCTCACCTGGGGCTGTGAGTTGGCTCAGCCACGGGTAGAAGCCCATCCACTGAATAATTGGTAGCTCTGTCCACTGGTGTGTGCCCATTACCCCGGCTGTGCCAAGGCACATGAGATATCATGATGGAGATCCTGGGGCTCAGGATCTCCTGCTGGTTTCCTAAGGTGGGACTTGCCACTGTCTTACTGGGATGTCTCCCATCCTGTACTGGTTCCCTTCAGCCACAGCAAGAGGGACCTTTTCTGTTAATCCCTCTAGCTTCATGAGCTAAAAAACTGCTGCACCTCATCTTTCTGCTGGCTCCACTGTTCCAGAGTCTTTCCTGGGGTGTTATTTTCTGGGTTTTTCAAGGTCGATAAGGGAGAGTGAGAGGGACTTATTGCTTACTCTGCTATCTTGGATCCTGGAAGTTGGTCTTTTAATTATTGTTGTTGTTTTTTGTTTAAAATACGTTTCATTTTATTTTGCTTTATCTCATTTTGGATCTTGGCTGTCCTAGATCATAAGAACAGCTGAAATTTCATATCTTTGACGTGTTTTTTTTTTTGTTTACATGGCCTGGAAATCTTCATTTTTTTGTATCCTCAAATTAGTTTATTTGTAAATTATGTATAGAATTTCATCGAAAATCTATTTATATCAGGCTGCTTTTTTCCCTTTCATAAGTTGTAGATAGAGTTATTCAATTTCTCTTTAAGACAAAATCAAATTCTCTATTTTTGTTTGTAATTTGTTGATTTTGTATTCGATATTTTAGTTCAAAATTGTCTATAGTACTAAAAAAATTCTTCTCTATTCATTGCTACTTTTTATACCATTTGAGTCAAATTATTTCCTTTTTTTGTTTGTTTTTTTTGGGGGGAAAGCCCCTCTTTTTCTCACTGATAATTGTAATCTGCTTTTCTGGCTGCATCACACTAACAAAATTTCTATCATTAAAATTTCCAGGGCTTGTCTTTGATGACTATTTCATTTGGGGAAGGGAAATTAGACAGATCTTTGCTCTATAGAAACTTTGCAAAGAGATGATGACAGCTTGGTTTCTACCTAGGTCTCTTAGAGAAATCCATTCTACTTTTTCCTGGGTTTATATCACTAAGTCTTTCCCTGTGACAATATTATCTTATTTCTCCGTTTAATCAGAGTCTATACTAATACCCTGTTACCAGGTAGTAGGAGTCAGGCTAGATCATTCCTGAGAGGGAAGAGGACAATTTTAATCACAACCAAAACTCACAGCACAAAGCCATTGAGGTTTGTCCTGTGGGATATAGGATAGATTGGGTACCATTTGGAAGAACAAATTCTTTCCTCAATCCTCCTCTCATTTATGAAGACTTTGCATTATTTGGAGTCATGTACTTATTCTTCATTTTTGTAATTTGAATTATTTTTGTTGTGTATTTCTTGTTTTAGAGAGGGTAGAGGTACAGATGGGGAGTAGTCAAAAAAAAGCAAACAATAACCTTGTTCTCTGGTATTATTACAATATATGTCATATGCAGTTGCATGAGATATATGAATTTAAGATTTTAGAAGGCCTTAAATGATAGACTGAGAAAAATGCATCCTCACATGTTATCTTGGACTCACCCCAAGAGATCATTCTGTAAATGACACTAATAAAGTTTATCTACGGAATAACCCCTTTGGAATTATATGTGAATATAAAATAGCAAAGTACCATTGCTGTCATAAAGAAAACAATGTTAGGATATTGGTTTGCTATCTTATCCTATAGCACTACAATATCACTGCCTACTACTTTCAAGAGTCTCAAGGAAGATTGCTCCTTTTAAATAATAATTCAATCCCTGATCACTCTGGGATCCAGGCACATTTTAAACTACTAAATACAGTCAGACAACTAAAAGGGAGGTTGTGCACTGATATTAATGTCAGGGGACCATAAAATATCAACTATTAAAACCATGTAGGAAAGATTATTTCAATGATAGTTTGCTGGCAATTTTAAATTCATTTGAAGTCAGTTAATGTCAGACTTCTTCCTCTTAACAGTACTAAGAAAAATGGAAGGGTCATTTAGTGTGAGAAGTCAGGAACCTCTCTCAGGAGTCCTACTCCTGATTTGCTTAGGGACTTAACACAAGTCAGTTAAACTCTCACCGTTCCTGAACTTCCTCATCTGGAATGCTGAAATGATAGTCATAATAGAGTAGAATACTTTTGTAATACTGGTGCCAGGGGATATGAAAAAAAAAATATTACCCTGCATATAGAAGGCACCTAGTAAAATTTATGTTATTAACAAAACTTATTATACCAACCTATTACACTATCAATGTTTGTTTCTGTAGTCAGGTTCAACGTGTATTTTATTTAAATACATATGATAATAAATTGTTTTATCGTATGGCTATCTTATACTTACAAGCAACTTTAGTGGAAGGCTGTGAAGAGTACTTTGAAGACCATAGAGGAAAGACTCACAAACATATATAAAGTTGTCTGCACATTCATCATGGAAATATCATTGGGGCTCATGAAAATAGATCATAGCAGGTCCTTTATCACAACCTGCAAAAGTGATAGTTTGTTGAATTGACTGATACATTGGGTTAAAGGTTAGAAATGTCAAACAGCATGGCCAATGAAGGTATCCCACAAGTAATGCAAAATTATAGACTTAATCACATAATTAAACAATTCCATTCTGATTGCTACCTTTCTTTATCTACTGGCAAAAATCAACACATCGGTGACATTTATATAAAATTCTATGGGTTTTAGAGCAGAGAAGAAAATTGATCGATTAAATACTGCTAGGTGCTTTTTAATGGTCACTGCAGGAGTACTGTCACACCAATTTGCCTTTAATCCTACTTCTTTGCAGCTTACATTTAAAAATTCCTGTAAAAAGTATTAGTTCATTTGTGCAGACAGCTGACTTCTCAGCCTTTCATTCATTTCCTCATCTGCAACAAAAGCTGGGGTTTTGCTATCAAAACTTTCATTTGAAATCAGGGTTTTCTGGATTTTAGTAATTATGTTTAAAATAATTTGCTAGATTTGCTGGTAAAACACATGTTGCATGGTGTCTTCTGCAATCTTTCTCTTTGATCACTCAAATTATTAAAGTTTATATTGCCAAGCCTGCTGTGAATTTTCTAAACAAAGGGGGAAATCTCTTCCCTTTACACATGTTCAACTCCATTATCATTAAGCTAATTGCACACACTCATAAGGAGAGGAAAATAGACTCCCCAAATGATTCAGAGAATACTATGGCTTGTGATAAAAAAAAATTAAAAAAACTATGGCTAAACTACAAGTTATTGTGATACCATTACAGCAATTACAAACTGCAGGAAAGTTACCTCATTAGCATAATGCTATGAAGATTTCAACAGATATAATTACAAATCAATTAGTCAAATCATACTTTCATTATAATACAGGTTATAGATCATAAAGGGTTAGTTCAGTTGACTGAAAGTAGATGAACTTTTCTCACTTACAATACCAGAAGAGTGTCATGGCATATAGGTTATCAGGAAGAAAAAAAGAGGTTACTTTATCTACAAAGAAAAGCAGGGTGTTGTAATGGGCAGGGTACTGGATTTGTAGTTGGAGAACCAGTTTTAGAGCTGCAAGAGATCTTCAAGTCTACAACTCATCTAGTCTGACTCATTCATTTTACAATTTAGGAAACTGGGCCTGAGAAGTTACATGGCACACCTATATCACACGAATAATAAGGAGCTGATGTAGGATTTCAAATCAGATCCCCTAAATTCAGAGCCAGTTTCCTTTTCACTTCAGGCCCCTCTCAGACACTTCTGCTAACTGACCCTGAGCAAGTCAGCCAACTGTTCTTAGTTTTTCTTTTTGACATTTAAATAAGGAAAATAAGAACACACACCTTACAAGTTCATTGTGAGATTGAAATGAGATCAAACCTGTAAAGTTGATTGTAAATCTTAACATGTGGCCTAAGTGTGAGCTGTTAGTAGAAATTACTACACAATAATAGCGTGATGATTTTTAAACACCCTATTAAGATGGAAAGGGATAAAAAAAAAAAGGTTGTGACCAAGCTTAGAAAGATAAAATAAAAGGGGAAAAGTATTCTACTGGAAAGATTGGGGACCAGGAGGTCAGCAGAACTGGGTTGTCATTCCAATTCTACCACAAATCTGCTTTCTGACTTAAAATGTCACTATCTTTTTTCTGCTTATTTCTAGTTCCATCAAGAAAACAGAGAAACTACTCTTTGATTAATCTCCTTCTTAGGGTCATTTTGATAACATATAACTCTATGTGGGAAACTTGACTGGTCATAGTCTGCTGCCTCAGTAGGTTGTGTAAGGTGACCCTGGGCTCACAGAGAAATTTCTAGCAGTTCTTATTAAGGTAGGAGGCTTTAAATGAAGGTCTAGTTAGTTATTGTATCTATAGGACATCCTAGGTATGTTCAGAAGGACTTCCCATCAGATTGATCCCAGGGCGAAGATTTTTTTTTTGTCACTGTAAATTTCAAATATTTTCTCTGAAATCAAAGGATTGTAATCTTCAGTGGTACAGGGAGTAACCACACCAATGAAACCACAGATGTTCATAAAGTATCTCTGAAAGTATTCTGAAATTGAACAACCACAATTTGTTAATATCTAATGAACAAAAGTTAGTTGTACAAGATTAAACTCAAATAATTAAGACCTATTTAAGATGTAATGAAAATTATTTTCTATACCATAATTAAGGATCTCATTGTGTTTGAAAATAATTTCTTATTTCTTCCCAAATTCTGTTTTTACTTATTTATTTTCCCTTTCTAGTATTCTTTGAAATTTTCAGTTAACTTAATGCAGCAAGCATTTTTAAATGACCATCATGTTTAAGAAACTGTGCTAAATTCTGATCATGCAAAAAATGAAGAAAAATATAAACTGTACCTTTAAGAATCTTGTAATTTAGTATAGAAGAAAAGAGATGTACCTGAATGAGTAGTAATTGAGACAAAGTAAAATGGGAGAAACATTAAGAGAACTAGGTATGCTCTATAAATTTGAAAAGGAAAACATCATTCAGTTTTTTTTTTCAGGGAAGGTTTTATCAATAATGTGGTACCTACTGAAGGCCTGGAAAGGGAGATTTCAACAGATGGAGATGGGAGGATGGTAATTCCATCCTTGAAAAAAAGGGACCTTGTGAACATGGGTGAGAAGGTAGAAGAGATTAAGGAGCATGGATAATAGGTTAGGTTTTTTTTTTTCAGTATGATGGAAAATAACTAAAATAAAGCTGGAAAGGTGGGCTGGAGTCATTATATAAACTCTTCAATTGCAAGTGAATTTATAAAAATTTTGACAAACACTAAAAAGATATTAAATTATTTCTAGCCAATGAATGGTAAGATTCAAGCAATATATCAAGAAGTTTTCAAGAATACCCATTTGAAGGACAGTTTGTGAAAAGAAGACATTAACAAGAAGTCTAGATGAGAGGTGATGAGGATCCACCAAGGTCAAGAACAATGGAAGTAGAAGGAACCAGATAGTAGGGAGACATAATATAGAAGCAGAATAAATAGAATTTGACAGTAATTACATTAGAGAGTAATTGTGAAAAGAACAAAAAGATTTTGACATCAATGATTAAGAAGCTGCACAACAGAAATCATGTACTGAGGGGAAGAGGGAAGTGTTGTTTGTGATGGGGAGGTGATGAATTTACTTTAGGACATGATGAGATTTAGAAGCTCTCAGCATATCCAAGAAAGAATACCCTACAAGCAAATGTGAATATTGGACCATAGTTCTGGGGAAAGAGATCAGTGGTGGAAACATCTTTTTGGAACTCGGGTTGTAAATGACCATTTTCACCTACAGAATAATTTCCAAAATACAGATTTGCTTGTATACAGAACAATTATCTTATAAAAGGAAATAGTCAGTGGTCTATATCCTTTTGTATCAGGAAAAGATGTTGTAGTTTCATATTTCAATAATCATTAACACTTATATCATTTTTTTTCATTAATGCATTGTTCACTCAGAAATGGAGGGATGTAGCCTATGCAGTTCATAGAGAATCCCATTGTGAACAGATCACTACATCATTAAGTATAAAGCCCTCTCAACAAGAGAACACTAACAATTCATTATTGCTCTAGCAAATAGACAAAGGAAATTACATGCATAAACACTACTTAGTGCCAGATTCCTTTGATCATTGACAAGCCATACTTAGCAGCCTTTGTCTTACTTTTCAGAACCACCTTAAGAAAGCTGACCAAGCCTGAATGACTCACTAGCACCTTTAATGATTCCTTGTGCTGTTTATCTTATCTGTATTCAGATATAAAAGCACTTGGTTACTTTCAGTCTTCTGTAGAATTTTGTTGTTTCTGGTTAATGTTGAGTAACTCAACATGCTCTAGCTTCCAGAAAGTTGATTCTCTCTTGCTGTTAGAAATTAAGACATCTTGTGGTCATGGTACATAGATGTGATCTGGTATAGAGTTTTGGAGAACACAAAGTCTTTCTTTTTTATGGAGCTACCCAAATATAGTGGCAAATTCTGCTCCAATATCAAGTGAAGATTTGCTAGGAGAGGGTAGAAGCACAGGATTTTGAAAAGCTCTGGAGATCTCAGGGAAATGAGGACCAAATTGGTTACTCTTTCTGCTATAATTGTTCAATTGTTTCATCATCTGATGACCCCATTTGACATTTTCTTGGCAAAGCTACTGGAATGGTTTGATATTTCATTCTTCAGCTCATTTTACAGATGAGGAAACTGAGTCAAATAAGATTAAATGACTTGCCCAGAGTCACACAGAAAGTGTCTGAGGTCAGATTTGATCTCAGGTCTTCACAACTCCAGATGTGGATCTCTATCCACTCTGCTACCTAGCTTCCCATTTTCTGGTAGTAGATAGAATTACGTCTTTCTTTAAAAAACATCATGCTACTTACACGGTGGTCATCCTCCTCAACCACTCACATAAGAACCACCTGGACTTTGCTTTTGGGTCCTGATAGGTGATCTTTTTCCTTATCTTTCCTTGAGCTAGGGTTCCAAATCAGTGTTTGGCCATTTCTAATTCAGATGATAACTATGTACCAACACACCTTTTTCACTCCCCTCTGTATGTGGTCATCCTCAAGCAGAATGTGTCACTTCACAGGCAAGAACTATCTTGCTTGCTTGCAAGTGTATTCCTAGTGTTTAGCACAGTGCCTAGAAAATAATACTTCCTTAATAAAGGCTTCATTACAGAGGACAGAGTTTCAGAAAGATGTGTATGAACTGCTGGAAAGTGAAGTGAGCATGGCTAGGAGAACAATTTTATAAAGTAGCAGTAATATTGTAATCAATTGAACTATGAAAGACTTAGTAACTAATAAACACAATGTCCAATTACAAAGGACTCATGATGAAACATGCTGCCTACTTCCAGAAAGAACTGAAGTCTGAGTGCATATTGAACCATATTTTCTTCTTCTTCTTCACCTCTATGGCCTCAGCCCCCTGTGGGCAAGGTTGTGACTACAGCTCCCAGGGTATCTGCACCTGCTGCTTTATCACTTGCCTGTTGCCATAGGACTTTGAAATAGATAAAATGGTGTGGGTGATGTCTTTTGATTTGTGCCAAAATTGGATTTAAGTGGGGCAGAGTTTCATGAAGTTGCCAGACTTAACCTCTCTTCCAGACTCTGTCCAGTGGCAAGATGGAGTGAAGATGACTAGTGATGGCTCAAAATGCAATGGATGACTTTGATGTCTTCACTATCTTACCATGCTCTAAGTTCTCCATAGTGCTTGCCATTGGAAGAAATTCTTCTCGTCTACCTATTCTACCAAGGGAAGCCTTCACATGCTCAAGATAGACATCCCCCTAACTCACCGACAGGTCTCAGACCCCTCTGTTACCCTCCACCTAGTTTAGTCCATCTGCTGAAATGGGGTGCGGCCTCTGTGCATGCTGAAGCTTCTTGGAGCCACAGGAGAGATTTAGATGAATCAGGTGGACACCAAAGGTAAAAAGCAGCCCTGAAAAGGGCTCTGCAGCCCTCTGGCCACATCTATTAGTCTTCCCTGAACATACCCTACACCCCAAGATTGATAACAACCTGTCTATGACTTGCTACATATTCTTTGAGAAGTTTAAGTTACTTCCCATGGTTCTGGAGCTAAAATTCAGAGGACAAATAAGAAGTCAGGTCTTCCTGACTTCTTTTAGCATTCTATGTACTAAGTCATGCTACCTCTAAAATGGTCAGGCTTAAAAATACTGTAGCTATGGCAGGCTTTATTAATCAGACAGAAAACACTAGACTGTAAGCTCCACAAGGTGGTAAACCATCAAAAATATTCCTTCTCTGATATGGACCATTTTCCCCTGAGCACAATATCATCATCCACATTCAGAATACTACTTTTGGGTTAAAGTCTTTGTTCTCACTCCCACTTAACTTAGGAAGTTAAGTCCCTTCCCTAGACCAGCACAGACTATCTACCTCATTATCACAATGAAAGTCAAAATCCTACAAATTGTGACTTGACTTTTGTTATTTATTGAAGGATAGTAGCAGTCATCAATCTGAGACAACTCATTGTTCTCTCTTATTATCACAAAACATAGAGTGACCAGTCAACTTTAGTAATTATGTGGTAAAATCAGAGTCAGAATGTTACCCAGAGAAGACAAAAAGACAACTCAATAAGTCCATGAATGTCTTCACTACATGTTTTCAAATATCCATTCAAGCTTTCATCCCTTACTCAAATCTTCTATATTTTTTTGGATAAAATGCAAACTTTTTTAGCCTAGAATTTAATGACCCCTGCAACTTAAATTTCATTCACCTTTCTAGCCTTACTTCATTTTGTTTCCCTTAAACAATGACACATTCTAGAAAAACAGATTTACTAACCCTTCTCACATCTAATTCTGTACTCTTGCTTTTATACAATTGCATAAACAATTTCTGTGCATAGAATACGTAGGCTTCCTCCATGTTTCTGCTTCTTAAAAGCTAAAAAAATTCAGCTCTGGTGTCATAGTCTCCATTTTTCACTTTCTATGCCCCACTCTTTACCAAACAGCCCTAGAATAAAATGATCTCTTCCTTCTTAAAATCTCTTATAACACACTTCAAATTTCTCCTTTGCCCTTAACACAGTATACTTTTTAAAATATATTTATTTCATTAAACATTTCCAAATTATACATAAAAACTGCATTTTTAAAAATTTTGAGTTCCACATTCTCTTGCTTCCTCCCATCTCTCTTCTCCTTGAAAGGCAAACATTTCTATATCAATTATACATGTGAGGTCATGCAAACACATTTTTTATATTTGCCGTATTGCAAAAGAAAACATAAAAAATAAAGCAAGAAAAATACGGTAAAAGGAGTATGCTTCAATTTGCATCCACAGTTTATCAGTTCTCTCTCTGGAGGTAGATAGCATTTTTTTTTCATTCTGAGTCATTTGAATTTGTTTTGGATGATTGCCTCAATCAGAGTAGCTAAGTCTTTCATTGTCCATCATCCTTACTGTATTGTTGTTACTGTGTACAATGTTCTCCTGGTTTTCCTCACTTCGTTTTGCACAAATTCAAATGTCTTCCCAGGTTTTTTCTGAAACTACCCTACTCACTATTTCTTATGTCACAATAGTATTCCATCATAATCACATGCCATGTAGGCCTTGCCATGTCATACATGTGGTCAATAACATTTAGTGTATTCCTCTTTCTGCCGAGATACAGTTCAAGCTACTCACCTGATGTTCAAGGTCCTCTACAATCTGGCCCAACCCACTTTTCTATTCTTACTCACCATCACAAACTCTATGTCTCTCCAAACCATACTACCAACTCTCCTTCTGACAGGAAAGATAGTGGGGTACAAAGGAAAGATCATTGGTCTCTAAAATCCTGTCAAGCTCTTAGACTCCAATCCTATGAATTCTATTCTAGCAGTCGTTTTATTCTGCTACACTTTGTTAAAGATTAATCAATAAGATATCTATATAATGTAAAGGTTTCACTTAGAAAATTCTCTGAATGATTAACATCAAAGTAAAATGTGGATACATAGATAAGTTCTTCTTTTCTTATAGGCTAATACCATTAATATAACTATTCATAAAAGTGAATCTATCTTATGAGGTTAAAAATCTCTGTTCCACCAGGTATTTCCTGGGTCCTATTTGAAACCCAATGATAAAACAACAAAGAGAAATATTGCAGTCACTCCTCCATAACTGCAGAAGATTTTTTTGTGTCAAGTAATCCTGCCACCCCTACTGTCCCTGTCACCCTAGACTAGAAAAAGTCTATTTTGAGAGGCATTCTGTTTGCACAGAAGTTTAAGAATAGTAGCAATTAGGTCATAGCATTTAGCAATTTGAAGGTGGAAGATGGGATTCATAAATTATTCAATTAGTACCATGTAATTATAGTTGTTAGTGTTTGTGCTAATTGTGTATCATTGTTTGAAGTAATAACATATTTGTGTCTAGCAAAACAGCACTGAATGTACTAGCACATTTCTTCTCAATTGTAAAGACTGTTTCCCTAAAACTCTAAGTCCTTATCTCCTGCCACTATTCTCCTGAGTTGCTTCTTTTTTCTCATAATACTAAAACCACTTCTTCTTCTTTATCTACACAGTTCATTATTTTAAACTGATTTCTTCATATTAATATATAATTCAATTCTGAGTTAAGTTTCTGCAGTTTTACTGAACAATGGCTTAATTTGAAATTCCAAAATGACCCTTACCCTCTTACACACAAATTTCAAACCATGTGTGCAAATACACCATTGCAGAAATAATGCAATGGACAAAACAGTGTGTGGAATCAATTACCACCATTCTGTTACCCAAAGCCTTAGCAAAAAACTTGAGTTATCATTTAATGTGGAAAAAGAATGATAATTTGTGCAGAAATGTAGTTCTCTGTCACATACAAGAAGCAATCGTCTCCTCAATGAAACTGGCACTTGGACTTGGTTCAGACTTTTATCCTATAGAGAATTCCATTAGAATTAATATTTGTAAAATAATACTAAAAATATTTTTATTATGCATCCATCAGGCCTTTAGGCTATTAATGGTTTAGCATCAATTACTTTTTTTGTCAATGAATAATACCCTGGAAATAAAAAAGTTACTTCATTAACCTACCACTAAGTGCCAGGAAAAGTGGCAACGCAATATCACTTCTTTGAAATACTAATGAATATTCCAAAGGATTCTAGTAAATAGTTTAGCCTTATAGGCTCTTTAGAGACTAAGTAGTTATCCAAGTTCAAAATTAACTTAAGGTGGTCCTTTGATTTAGAGGCTGAGAACAATCTGGAAGGGGTAAAAAGTAAAAAGAATCCTTCAAAATATAATCACGCCTCATAGTGTCAGCCTGTACTTTCAGAAGTGTGATGTATTAGAATGTCACACATTTAAAACAAAGATGGTAAAGAAAGGATTTGGTTTCTTTTAACATGAGATTCATTTCTTCAATATTCAATATTTAAAATACTATAGGGATCTTGTAGCGGTGTGCCAGAACCAACTAGGGGCCAGAAAGCTGACTGTTAAATTTTCAATATTAACATTTAGACTTCAGAAATCAGCAAATAATCAGGGTTTATTTTTTTATTTTGTTGAGACTCCAAACTTTAAAAAGTGATGGAAAAATTTAATGATGTACAATAACTTACAATTTTGTCTTGCCTACATTCCCCGCCTCCCCGAAAGCCAGTTATTAACCACGTACCAGCATATGTGGCGAATCTTGGATCCCCAGTACTTAGCACAGGGTTGGTTGTCACTTGTCTTCTGTTTTGAAGATGACCAATGACATCACAATGACACACAGACATCTTGATTTGAAAGTGAATTGGATTTAAATGAGGCAGAGTCGCACAAAGTTATCAACCTCATTCTCTCTTCCAAAATCATCACAATCCAGTGGCAAGATAAAAGTCAGGATGAACAGTGTTGGCCCAGGATGCAGTGGACAACCTTGGTGTCTTTGATGTCAGACTAAGCTCTAAGCACTCCACAGTACCTGCTTCAGCTGCATTCATGGCTGTTGGAACAAATTATTCTTATCCACCCATTTTGCTGGGGCAAGTCTTCACATGCATGGGGTAGGCATCCCACTAAATCACCAATGGGTTTGAGGCCTGCTAGTTACCTTCAACGTGGTTTAGCCTGTCTGCAAAGACAGTTTTACCAACATGTGGCTGCCGCACATGCTACAGCTTCTTGGAGCCACAGGTAAGATTTGAGTGAGCTGTCCACTCATCCAGAAGTGGATAAGCAGCCATGAAATGGGCAAGACCTCACACCAGAGGTGCTTAGTCCTCCCTGAATGCTAAGTGTTTAGCAAATGTTCATTGACTTGATATGATTTGATTAGTTAATTAAAATCCATTTATAAAATTTCTGAATTATCTAGGACCTGCTTCTTTATTTCTTTTGGCTATTTTATGAGATAGTTGTTCAACAAAGGGTAATGTAAAAATGGGAAAATATACATAAATCTGCCCATGATACTTTTTAAAGGTCTGATATGAGATTCAAGGTAAAAATTATTTGAAATGTAACAGTTACACATCCCAAAGGCAGGGGATATCATTAGGGTATCTTCATTGAGGAGAGGGAATGAAGACATTCAACTAAGATAGTACAAGGATCCAAAACTCCTCTATTCCTCTAAAGAATGTTGCCCTCAGAAAATGCTTCTCTTAGTTCATCAAGGATGCTGCTTAATTCCTCACTACCACTAAATATGAAAGCCAATACCAATACTACTACAAATAATAATCTCAGCTAGCATTTATATAACACTTTAATATTTTTTACAAGTATTATCTCATTTGATCCTCACAACACTCTGGAAGAGAAGCACTATTTATTATCTCCATTTTACAAATGAGAAAACTGAGGCTGAGAGTTTAAGTGACTTATGGAAGATCACTTAGCTAATAAGTGAATGGAGGATTGGAAGTCAGGTCTTCCTGACAACTGCAAGTCTGGCCCTTATCATGGAAAAAAAAAGAAGAAACAATCACTTCTTGTGCTACCTCTTTACAAACACAAGCTCCTCCCAGAGAGCTCAGACTGTTTACATTTGGGAGGAGAACTGTGGAGTGGCAGTTCTTCACAATTCCAATGCATAACAAAATCTCTTCCCCACACTAGGCACTTGATTACTGAATTGAGGGAAGGAAAGCTCTGTTTGCAACAATAAGATTTGAGGGGGACTATGAAAATATTTTCCCTTATTTACTTGGTTAAATGTTTATTCAGCACAATAAATAATAAAGTAAACTATTTGGACATAAAAATAATAGCATTAATAATTACTAACCTATAGCACCTTAAAATTTGCATAGTGTAAATGAATATTGATTGATTTGTTCATAGATTAGAAGGTGAGAACCTGCAGAGCATTAGATAGCAGCTCAGTTGTGGCTTCAATAAGAAAAAAAAAGGAGTCATATACATTTTTCTTTCTTTGCAACAAAACAAATGAATACATTCCATGTTAAATTAAAATTTTAAATCTTAGAAAAACTCAGAAATGAGAAAGACCTAAATGGAATCAACCTAAGTACTGATGAATGAACTATCAATACACCAGATATGATCAATTTTATTGTTCAGGGTTTTTAATTGATTCTAAGAAAGGTATAAAATCAAAATACAAGAAATAATATAGGAAATATTTAGTGTCCTGCCATTGCTTTTGACTGTAGATGATATAGTGGTTTCTCATTTGATTTAAAAGTAAAATGTTTGGAAATTTAAGTATTCTTTTGGAGTATTTTACAAATAATAAATTATATTTTATTTAATTTACCCAATTAATATACTTACAAAACAATTGTAGGTAGCTAGCACTTGTTCAGAATTTTAAGGTCTGCAAAGTGCTTCATATATGTCATATCCTTAGATCCTCAAAACAACACTGTGAGGTAGGTGTTATGAATAGTCACATTTTACAGCTGAGGAAACTGAGGCACAGGAAGGTTAGGTGACTCAGGGTCACACAGCTTTTATGATGCAAGATTCAAACTTGGGTCTCCTTGACTTCAAGTTTCATTACCCACTGTAGTTACACATAGCTGCCTTTAGATGTTATAATGCTAATCACTTCAGTATGTTAGAGTAGTTAATTAGACTTTGAGATACTTAGAGGGATCTGTCATTCATATTGGGTAGGTACTTTATCATCCTTCTGCTGATAGTAGTAACTCCAGACCTTTCTTATACTATGTGATTCTTGTTCATATTTTTCCAATACATTCAGCTTCATACAACATCTGTCACAGTGAATAGAGCTCTGGGCCAGAAGTCAGGAAGCCATGAGTCAAATCTAGCCTCAGACATTCATGTGGCTCTGGGTAAGTCACTCAACCTCTATTTGCTTCAGGTTCCTCTACTGTAAAATGGCAATAATAACAGCACCTACCTGCCAGGATTGTTGTGAAGATCAAATAAGATATTTCTAAAGCACGTTGCACAATCTCGTAACATATAGAAGATGCTATAAAAATGCTTATTCCCTTCATAATGGCATAAACAATACATGATACACACGAAAATTAAAATATAAAAAATTATTTACATTGAAATGTACTGAAAATGGATATCATGTTTAAAAAAATTACTTTGAGCATCTTTTCTACAAATGATGTCTTCAAATATTTCCCTATGTGAAAAACTCTTTTAGTTATTTCAGTATGAGATTAGCAGTAGAAAAGCAAAGGATGATAGTTGGACTAGTACCAATTCTTCAGTGTTTAGACACATTCCAAGTTGTCTAGCCCCCTGCAGTCTGAAAAATTACTTTAGATATATGTTAAGAACAAAATCCCTGAGCAATAACTCTGGAATGTGTCAAATATCTCTGTCTAAAATTAAAGGCAGCCTTGGAGCATTCTGTGTCAGGGGCTTTATCTTGGCAAACAACTTGGAGACAAAAAGCCTTGGGACATATGTATGCTACAGAAAAATTATTAGTGCATGTTTTATAAAATACACACGCCTATGAAGGTTATTTTGAGACTATTGCAACTACCATGCTAATATGGGAAGAATTTTAGTTTCTAACATGAGAACTGAATCTAAATTGACTTAACCTAGAGAAAAACTCTGAATTATCTCTGCCACTTTCTCACCTCTGGTAAAATGTAAGCTTATTGAGGGCAATACCAATGCCTAGAAGAGTACTTTAGAGAGAGCATCTATTTAAGTAATATTTCTGAATTGAACTGATTTCCTTTTTGTCCCCTGGTTCCCATATATTGGTCCTTAGTTGTTCATGCCCTAAAGGACAGAAGTTCTTCTAGGTCTGCACTTTCTGAAAACACCTCTCATTCTTTCCTATTTTAAAATTAACCTATTCGGTGCCATATACCCCCAGAACCTCATTTTTCTCTTTGCTAACCTGATAAATCAATCTATAAGAATAAATTGCTTCTGCTAGGTGATACTCTTGCATTAGGGAAGGGGATTCCTGGCACCGTGGCAGGCTGATGACATTGATGATTTTCTTTTATGCTGAAAATGCATTTGTATGTAGAAGAAAAGAGCTCACAACCAATAATCTTTCTGACACTGACATGGACCCCTATGTAGGGGTCTTTGTTTTTATGACCTAGGCACGTTGGTTTAAACTTATAGGAAGACAGGGCAGCTAAGTGGTGTATTAGATAGAGCTCCATGCCTTCAGTCAAGAAGACTTGAGTTCAAATATGACCTCAGACACTTACTAGCTGCCGGCACCTGGTGTGGTGCAAGACAGAGTGGTGAAGAAAACAGGGAAGGGAAATGGAGAAAGAAAAATCGGACTAGGTGAGTCTTAGAGATTAATGATCAAGACTCGTTTACTTCAGGAGTTTTCTGATTATATATCCATAGAAAAACAGCTTTGTACCATGAGAAATGATTTACAAGCACTAATTAATAACATACACAAACTAAGCAGCTAAAGATCCTCACTTTCTCATGAGAAAGTAGTTTTAATGCCAAAATTCATATCTATTGTTTCCCTGCCCAGTTTTTAGTATTGCCTGCCTGAGTCAGCCACCTGGCCTCAAGGCTGGTTGTGAGTGAGAACTTGGAATCAACAAACTATAACAAGTGGAATTGGGGCAAGAGTCATGGGAGTGTACTCTATACGTACTGACCCCTTAAGTCTATAAGGACTTAGAGATTTTCCATAAAGACTGGGCTCCCTACAACTAGCAGTGTAACCCAGGGCAAACCACTGAACCCTGTTTGCCTCAGTTTCCTCATCTGTAAAATGAGCTGGAGAATAATACAGCAAACCATTCTGGTATCTTTGCCAAGAAAACCCCCAAAATGAGGTCACAAAAAGTTGGACATGACTAAAGCAACTGAACATAGGAAGATAGAATGTCACTTTATTAATTATCCTGCAATAGAATTTAATAGGCTGAATACAATACCTAAATTGCCCACCAATAGGATCTATTCCTTTAGCTGACACTTTTCCAAACTTAGAGCTAGAATAGCCCTTAGAGGCCATTCAGTCCAATCTTTAATTTTATAAATGCAAATAATGAGACCTGGAGATATAAAGTGATTTGCCAAGATTCACACAGTTAATAAATGTCTGAGGCAGGATTTAAGCACATATCTTCCTGCCTTTACATCTAGTACCCACTTTGTCATGCTGTTAATTACTCTCTGGTTCACATGTGAACATGTATGAGGAATAGCCCATTACTAAGATGATACAGTCTGCCCTCTGGCCACAGGGGAGCTCTCAGCCTGCAAATACTTAGGCTACTCTTCTCTTCCACTTTTACCACCATGGTATTGATGATTTTGAACAGACTAGACTTTTGAAAATACTCAAAGCATACCATATGCAGTAGGTAGTGGGCTATTCCACTACCTACAATGTGCAAGGGATTTTGGCTGTGTATACTGCTAGGTCCTATTACAACGTTGGCAGGAGAAGATTTAAATTGCACAGGCTGTAGGTACATGGTACGTGAGTGTGACTCTTCAGAATTCAATTTGGTTATTCTGGCTTCCATTATAGCATAAAGTTTGGTATTGAATGACTGCCAAATGGTCAATTTAATCTGTTGCTGGGCCACTGTGTCATGAATGGACAGTCTGATCAATCATGTAAACCCAATCTATCCCTCTTTCTTACATTTTGGAGCTAAAAATTACTTTTGCATCTCAACTTCTATTTATATTCATACCACTTATAGCCAATGTAACCAATTATAATACTAGATGAAATGATGGTAACATCCTGATCGACCATACATTTTGGTCTAGTATATATGTAGCATAAGATAGAAGATTATGACTCCTTTTCGAAGTGTCAATATTTGCCATTTCCATTAAATATTGATATATATATATATAAGTATGTATACACATACATATGCATAAGTATATAATATTCAAGTGTGTCTATGACTAAACATTTGGCATTGGAAGGATGATGAAGTCTAACCCTTTCATTTCATAGAAGGTGCATAGAGATGTTAAATACCTTGCCCTGAGTTACACCACCAGTAAGTATCTGAGATAGGATTTGAATTTGTGTATCCCTGGCACCAAGTCCAATACTTTATCCACTACTCCATTATGCCTCTAGTATCAAAAACAAGAATTTATTAAGTACTTACTATGTTCTAGGCTCTGAGGATACAAAAAATTAAATAAATAAAGCAATTCTTTTCCTCCAGGACCTTACACCACTAGAGTTAAACAACATATATACTTGTAAGTATATACAATGGATATGTAAATTCAAAACATGTACATTTTGATAGTAGGTTTATGGAAGGTCTCATTTAGGAGGAGATCATTCAACATAAGTTTTGAAGGAAAATAGATATTCTAAAACACAGGGGTAAGGAGAGTGTTCATGTCAGGCATGGGAGATTGCCAGTCAATAGGCACAGATGTGGGACACAGAATATCATTGGGAGAACAGCAAGGCCAGCTTGGCTGGGCTGTAGCATTTATGTCAGCGAGTAATGTGTGTGTGTATGTATGTATATACATATAAGCCTGGAAAGAGACCGTGTACCCTGATTAGGAAAGGTTTTAAATGTCAAAGGGAGGAGTTTGTTTATCAATACTCAAAGTGATAGGTGGCCACTGGAGTTTGTTGATTAAGGGAAAGACATCATCAGACCTGTGCTTTCTGTTACATGTGATTAGTTAGGTGGACAGCTGGATAGAAAGATATATAGACAGACAGACAGAGAGTTAATGTGTATGCTAGCGTATATACAATACGTATTTGTAATATAATACATGTGTAATGTACACATATGTCTGTATGTATTTGTAAAGATTATTAATGCTTCTGAATACGGTTCATTGGAAAGAGTTCTGGCTTTCCAGTCAGAGGTCCCAGTTTTATACCCTGCCTTTGGCACTTAATATCTCTCTGACCTGTGGTCAGTCAATCAGTTGGTCAGCAAACATTTATTAAGAATCTACTACACTCTGGCACTCTATAATTTGTTTCTGATTTTTATCTATAAAAAGAGAGGGTTAGGCTAGATTTCCTCTAAGGTTCGTTTCATTTCTCAATTTATGACTTTATGGTCTTACTGTATTTAGGCCAAAGCAATAAAGATCTGAGACATTTAGAAAACTTAAAATAATTATATTTTTCCCATCTGCATTGTCTCCCCACCTTCTTGTTTGCTTTTTTTTTTCTTTTTGTGTGTTTTTTCTTATTTTGGAAAAAAATCTAGAAATACACTTACTAGAAGAAAATAAAAAACCTCTCTGGACCAAAGACAACAGTCTATGCTCAGTTGAATAACTGGCTATTGAAGATTTCTGGAACTTGTCTGCTCTTCAAGCAATGAGCCTGTGGCAGAGAGGATGCTTGGAGATTTAAAGCCCCAGAGGGTATATTCTTCAAGGAATAATGAACACAATTGTGAAAAGTCTTTTCTCTTTTTGCATAGAAATTGAGAATTTTTTTAATTCACTTTCCTATATAAAGCTACAAAAGATCCCTTACAGGAAAAAAAAAATCTTTGTTGGTAGAAACTGGCTGAATATTCTGGTGGTAAAATCTCAAATGGAAGAAATTAGAAAGAGCATATAGAAAGTATAAGAGAGAGAGAACTGAAGTCAGGGGGCCTAGCTTAGAATCCCATCGGACACTGACACTGAGGAGTTGTGTGAACAAAAATGTCTCACTTAATTTCTCTTAATGCTAGTTTCTTCATCTATTGAACAGGGATAATAATTATAGGATCTGTCCCATAAGACTGTTGTAAGAAAAGTGCTTTATGATCGAACTATTTTATAAATCATCATTGTCATTATTAATAATGCATTAAGTTGTACATTATTTAAATAATGATTGGCCAAATCAAATTAGTTTTAGGCTAGTTGAGAGATTTTGGTACTCAAGGCAAAAGTCTTATTTTTTGTGAATAGTTTCTATGCATACTCATACAAATATGCATATACACATAGAGTGTATAGGTTCCAATAATTTCTGCTTCTTTAAAACTTGGGAAGCTAGGCATTTGATCCAATGGGGAACAAAATGATTTTAAACTGGTTTTGCAACTGTTTTCAAGGCTTGTGGAGTATCTTTTTTTCATATCTTCATGATGACAAACTCTTACTTAAATAATTCAAGATTATTATGACTTTGAAACAGATGCTACCTCTACTATCTGGCGTACTTAGATGTTCTCATGATGGGATGAATAATACTAATTTTTCTTAGCTGGTCAAACTTCTAGGGTCAAGTTTCTCTGCACTTGGCTGTATTGGTCCTCAGATGACAGATGTATAGTCCCCAGTTTAGGTTGATACTGAAGCTTTCTAGACAGCTTTGCAGGTATAGCCTTCATTTGTCCAAAATCAGCTCCATATCATGGTCAGGTATCAATATATTGATAATATTAAAATCATTAAGAATATCAAAATTTACATTTTACTCTCTCCATCACTTCAGGGTTAGATTGACTTTTGGGAAATATCTAAAGTTAGCTGGTGAATGAAGTAGATAATCTAAAATGATTAGTATTTTTGTCAAAAGCAAGATATTAAATTTTCATATTCAATAAAGAAATATATATTCACTACCTAAAATATGCCAGGTATTTTGCTGGTAACTGAAGATAAAAAGATAGAGACAAAACTATTCCTGATGTTAAGGAACTTATATTCTATCTATATCTATATTTATATCTATAATTCTGTATGTATCTACACATATATATATATATATATACATATATGTGTATATGTGCATATTGATATCTATGTCTATATCTACAAATAATATAAATATTAATTTGAGTTAATTTCAATTGATTAAATTAATTGATTGATCAATTGAGGCTCGTGAGTATGCCATCTTGAAATTAATATATAATACTGATATATTTCTCTGGGCAACCAAATTTTGACATAATTTTCCATAAGCCTCTGAGGGTCTACAGAACCCTTGTACTAACCTCACTGTTGTATGTACTTGAAACCTGGACAGCATACCACAGCCATGCCAGCAAACTGAATTGTTTCCATTTGAATAGTCTTAAGAAGATTTTGAAGATCCCTTCGCAGGATAAGATACCAGACACTGAGGCCTTTTCTTGAACTAAACTGCCAAGCATTCAAACTCTACTGAAAGGAGTGCAATGGGCTGGCTATGTTGTTCAAATGCCAAATGCACACTTGCCTAAAAGACTATTTTATGCAGAACTCACACAGGGCAAGCACTCATATGATAGTCAGAAGAAGCACCACAAGGACACTCTCAAGGTCTTTCTTAACTTTGGAATTGATTACGTGACATGGCAGACACTAGCACAGGGCTACCCAGAATGACATGATCTCATCAGAGAAGGTGCTGTGCTCTATGAGCAAAGGAGAATTGAAGTATCTCAAAAGAAATGAGAGATGAGCAAATTTAGAGAATCCATCCCAAATGTTCACATGGACTACTTGTGCCAACCTGTCGTAGAGCATTCTGAGCTTGTACTGGTCTGATAAGCCACAGTCAAACTCATTGTAACTATACTCTAACATGGTGATGTCATTTTGGTCCTCTTTCAGGAGGTGATTAGTGATTTTTTAAAATTCCCATTTCCCCTTCTAGATCTAAGATAACAGAGTAGTTTACATTATAATTTATTGAAATATATTGTTTAGTATTTTTTTAAATACTGGTTTTCTTGTAGTCCCATAATTCTTAAATTATCTCTCCTTGTTCTATTTTCTGGTTCAGATGTTTTTCAATGAGTATTTCACATTTTCTTCTTTTTTTCATTCTTTTGATTTTGTTTTATTGCTTTTTGATGTCTTGAGGGCTCATTAGCTACCAGTGACTTAAGTCCAATTTTTAAGAAATTATTTTCTTCCATGAGCTTTTGTTTTTCCATTTGGCCAATTCTACTTTTTAAGGAGTTATTTTCTCCAGTGAATTTGTGTCACCTTTACCATTTGGGCATTACAGTTTTTTTAATCTTATTTAATATTTTATTTTTCCCAATTACATCTAAAATAATTTTAACTCTTTTTTCAAATTTTGAGTTCCAGATTCTCTTTTCCTCCTCTCCCTCTACCTCATTGAGAAGAAATGCAATTTACCATAGCTTATGTGTAGTTATGTGAAACACATTTTCATGTAAATCGTTCTGTGAAATAAAATGGACCAAAAAAAAAAGAAAAAGAAATAAAGTAAAGAAAAAGTATCTTTGATCTACATTCAGGGTCCACCAGTTCTTTCTCTGGAGATGTAGAACACCTTTCATCGTAAGTCCTACAGAATTGTCTTAGATCATTGTCTTTCTGAGAAAAGCTGAGTCATACATAGTAGGTCACCGTACACTATGCTGTTACCGTGCACATTTGCCGCAACTGCTAGCACTCCTTTTGGTCCTAGAATTGTGATCAGGGACCCTGTTCCCTTATGACTGAATAGAATCAGCCTTCTTTCCTTTGAACTGTAACTCAGAATGGCTTATGGGTGAGAGAGTTGCCTCTCAGTGCTAGCTAAAACTAGTGACAGAAACATGCCCCCTATAATCTCTTTCCGACCAGTTTTCTGACCCATTTATTGTATCTGGGCTGAGAGCCTTAGAAACTATTGCTGCTACTGCAGATGCCATTGCTACCTCAGTGTGCATGCCCAAAACTTTACATGTGCTAACTCATTTGATCCTCATGACAACCCAAATGAGGTAGGTGCTACTATTATCCCTATTTTACTGATGAGGTTCAGAGAGATAAAATGGCTTGTTCAGAGTCATATAGCTAATATTTATCTGAGAGAAGATTCAGATGCAAGTATTTCTTATTTCAGGTCTATCCTCTTTGCACTTCCCTTCATAACTGCTTCTAAATTAAAATAAAATAAAGGGGGGGGGGCTAAGATTTCTAGTTTCATTTCCATTTCATACGTCTTGTTGCCAGGGACACCAAACAAAGCAGAGCAAGCTCTTCTTCTAGTGGTTCCCCTAGAACATGTATGATAGCAATTATGTCTGTCTCCCATTTCTGGCTTCCATTCCATTTATATTGAGAAATGCTCATTCTGTATGGAAATAGAAATGTTTGAGCTATGTAAATCTTAATTTTAGAACAATGTGAGTGGCAAAGTTATGCCAAGCTTAGAGTTATGTTCTGATCCAGTCATTGCTAAAGAGTAAAAATAATTTTGACATTTTTTTCCTGCAAAAATGTTCATTTTGATTCTTCTCTTGCTTTTTTGATTTCTTGAACTCCTTTAAGATCTAGCTCATAAGACACTGGTCTTCCATTTTCCCCTTTTCTACTCTAAGGTTCCAAAGTCAACAAACTTGTCTTAAGTGCTTATTATGTGTGAGACATTATGCTAAATGATAGGGATACAAATTTAAAGATATTGTCTTTTACTTTAATGTAGTAAGACAACATATAAGACAAATCTGAAAGATGATGAGCAAGGTAGCGGAACATGGGGTATGATAAAGTCCAGACATTCAGGAATAGATCCAGAGGGAGCCTAGTAAGGATTGAATGAAGAAAAGGCTGGTCTATGCACTTCCTTAAAACACAGGTTCTCTGATGACATATCCAATCAGAGGAAGGGGCCACAGATGAGTCATGTGTATCTAGTGTAAGAAGTGTTACGGTGGAGTGAACTTCCAGGTTATAAGAGTGAGGCTGCTCAGCCTAGGGCAGAGAAAGTCTAGAGAGTCCAGAACAGACCTAAGAAGTAATGGTAAAGCTAATCAGTATTGTCTACAAATTTATACTTGGGACACCTGTTATAGTCTTCTGCAATCTAATTATGCTTTATACCTATGGCAGAGAGTATGATCATACTTCATCACATAGGCATCTTCAGTCACAACAAAACAGATGCTTTATGTTATGGCATAAAAAATGAAAGGAAGACTGACAAGACATATATCCTTTGACTGACCTTTTCATGTAAGAGTACTAAATCAAGTAACATGAATATCTTTAGACCTCAATTTTTCTACCAATAAAATGGGGAAAATAAACATATTATCCATAACTCTACCAAGTAGGCTTTTAATGGAACAGAACTAAGGTCTTTTCCTTTGTTTTTAAAAGATCATCCTTCTCCAAATCATTCTGACAACATGCATTAAAGGTTTCACTCAGTAAATTAATGGGATAGGAGTGAACAATAACATGGTAGATGGAAATAGACTTGAAGCCTATTGTATGATAATTGATGGATCCTGTTACTATTTTATTTCTGTGCATTTTAATTACTTTGACATCTTTTTTTTGTTTAAAATATTTTTATTAGTCCTTAATTGACTAAAAGAATTGCTTTAATTAACTCTAACTACTGGGAATATTCTTGTTCTTTATAGAAGTTCTTATCCTTTCTTTAACTCTTGGGAGGGAGGAAAGGTGGAGAAAGAAGTGATTTCTGTCCCACAATCAGCAAGTTGATGAATTTCTAGAAAAAAAATATACTTTTTCAAAAATCATCTCCACCACTCCTCCCCCAAAAGAAATGTGATGTCTGTGTGCATTAGTTAGAACTGCTATTCTGGGCCAAGTAAAATTACATACTTCATTAGTGAGTTCATAGTCAAATAATATTCTAATAATAGCTAAATAATATTCTAATCATAAATTTTGTATATGGGTGAAAAAGGGGAGAGAGTTATTCAGAGACAAAGACAGAAAGAAATAGGGAGGGAGAGGAAGAGCAGGAAGAAAAAAGATAATGTATAGACTTAATACAGTTTCCTAAAGACAGTACAGGATGATAAGAGGAACAAGAATATGTATAATGCAACTACTGATTTATGTTGACATATGATAAGGTTCAAGATAAAGGGACAATGTTTATGGGTATTGAATTCAACTTGTCCAGTTGGAACATAGTGAAATATTGTTCAATAAAAAAAAAAATGGAGATTAGGCAGAATCTGACAATGGAGTTTACTAGTACCATTACTTCCTGCCTCCCTCACACAAAGGCACCAATT
Source organism: Phascolarctos cinereus (assembly GCF_003287225.1). Lineage (NCBI taxonomy): Eukaryota > Metazoa > Chordata > Mammalia > Diprotodontia > Phascolarctidae > Phascolarctos > Phascolarctos cinereus. The sequence continues at coordinate 141,835,541 of NW_027556402.1, forward strand.
CTTTTGTGCTAGGCAATTTGGCTTTTCAATTTTTTTCCCCTAGTTTTCTGGATTGGAGTTTGAACCAAGAGAAGTTTGACACCAAGGTCCTTCAGACTACAGTTATGTTTGAATCCTGAATATTAAAATGGGGGAGGGAAGCAAAGCTTCAAAGAAACCATTATAGTGACTATTAAGAGATGCAGGAAAAATAATAATAATACCTATCACTTATAATAACAATAATGATACCTATATAATGTTTAAATATTTACAAAGTACTGCTCATATGTTCTTATCTGAGCCTCACAAAACCCCTCAAAATTAAGCGTTATTGTTATCCTCATTTTGCAAATGAAGATGCTGAGACTGAGTTTAATTGCCCAGCCAAAGTCACAAAAGCAAGTAAATGTCTGAGGTGGGTTATAAATTAAGGTCTTTCTTACTCTAAATCTAGTCACCTACCTGCCTCTAAAATATTTTATTGTTTACAATGTCCTTTATAGAGTTCTAGAGCTATAGTCAGTAGTCCTAGTTTCAGATTTCAAAACCCATCTCTACCATTTACTATCTGCATTACTTATGGTATTTAATTTATTTTTTTCCCTCAGTTTCTTCACCTCTAAAATTAGAGGGTTGTATTAATGGCTTCTAAACTCCATTAACACTAAAGCTCAGTACCTGGAATATTATTCTGCTTCCCACAATGGCCCTACATGGTAGAAAGCAATATAAGTAAGTGTAAGGTCATTAGGTACAGACACACTGTCCTTTGTATTCACCTAGTGGGCACATGCTGCTTAAACAGCATTGGTAAAATCTGGCTTTTCTTTACACTGTTCTTGACAGATCAATATATTACAACTAAAGGGTTAAATAGTGAAATCTACCATATCTTTAAGATGGACTCCTGCATCCTCATCACCTACTGAGGACTATGGCTTGTTCTGAGCAAGAACTCAAGTATCTGAAAGCTCTTTATATGCCATGTCAGTAGCCGTAGACCTGGGGAAATGAAGTCAGTTCTCTCTCTCTAGCACAACTTTTTTCTTCTATCAACACACCCTCTCTTATGATATGACCAATGGAGATAGAGATCTATTCTAAAATATGAATAAGAACCTCATAGTAACAGATGAATTGGGGTTGATAGAAACATTGGTGAAACTGACAAATGGCACGATACTTCCACAAATGTGGCAAATTCAATTATTTTTATATTCACAATATCTTATACATGAAAAATAAGGAAATGATGTTTCATTTTATTTATTTATTGTTCTTATTTGGTGTTAGACATATAAAAGAAATATAAATTCACATTTCATCATTTACCCATAAGCCTTCTGTCTTACTGGAATCTCATCTGTACTCTTAGTGCTCCATGGGGCAAATACAAAATATTATTTGTCCTTGTTTAAAGATAGAAGCTGCATTTTCTGCCAGTATTTCCCTAAGGCAGGTGTATGTTTTAACTCTTACTGTACTGACTTTTTTTTCATAAGGCTGATCAGGTAAAGAACACTTTCTACAAATGTGTATCACATATTAGATTTAAATGACTGTGGTAGCAATTAAACTGCTTTGATTTAACTGAAGGTTGTTCATATGTGGATAGCTAATTTCAATAGATATTTAAATTTGAATAATCAGTTCTGCTAAGATAACCGCATAAGGATTTAAAAACAATTATATTTCTAAGTTTTTTTTAATATCCCAACTTCAAGAAAAAATCATTTATTATTTAGAACTGCCTTCTGTCAACGGATGGAATGATTTGTTTCATTTTAAATTGTCACCTCCATTTCTGGTAAGGACAAGAACAAGAATTGAATATTGCTCACAGCCAATGTTTTTCATAACCTTTCATCAGCTGAGCACAGAGCAGATGTAATCTGATATTGTTTTAGCCAAAAGAAGTAATACCTTAAATTTTCAAGAATATAACCCTGTGAGCTAGAAGGAGCGTTTCATTATCTGAAAAAAAAATTTAAATGTGACTATTGTGAATAACTACATTGATCTTTTTAAAATGAATTCAGGTTTATGAAGGAAAAAGCAAACAAAGCTTCTTAAAATGGATTCATTCTGTTATAGCTCTGTATGAGAGTTAGGTTAACTAGATGACAATTATTTTCCCTTTTGACATTATCAAAAAAGCAAGTTTATAGTTGTGTTGGTAAAACTAGTGCTTCTGGAGCAGAGTCCAGTAATTCATAAGGTATTTCTTACAACCTCTCAAATGAAGAACATTTCTATTTCATCAAAAATCCTAACAAACTTCAGTGCATTTTTAACAAGCCACAAAGAACATACATATAGGATGCAAAAGACCAGAGGACATGGGTTAATGAGAAATGATGAAAGAGTAGAAGCAACATAATTGGACAAGAAGTATAGTATGAGAAAATCCAAATATAACTGGCCAAGTTTAACAGTTTGTCATACTTTCCCTGTGAAAATAGCACTTCCAAGAAAAAAGAAGTCTTCATAATAATCTACGTAGAATATGTCTGTAATGTCTAATGTCTTAAAATGGTTAGTTATTGAAGGGCTTAAATCACTTAGTCCATTTGCCATGAAAATGTGATGTGTCTATGACCACTTTGATTTGGGTGCTTTGTCCACCAATGCAGATCTGAAATGATGCTTGCTTGATTCTTTCTGATTTTTGTCTATGCCTTGTCACAAAGCCTTCTTTACTGGGGATTCATTTCACATGTCAAGGCTACCCTTTAGATCTCTTGATATTAGATGGATACATGTGGTTCACACAGTTTGTTCCTTAATCTTGCTTCTTGACTAATCAGTCTTTACCTCTGGTCATATTCTTCTTTTGTGATATCCTTTCTATATAGCATTTCCTTCATTATTTTCCATTGATAAGTTGCAGCCTACTCTGGTAAAATACGCATATTCCTATTGTCCTCGATATGATCATTAAGTGAATATTTTCAGAGATTAGTAATCTATGGTTAACAGCTCTAAAAGAATGTCGTTGGTTAAAAGATTTATGTTTTATTTTAATAGAGAGATTGATGCAGTTAAAGATATTAATTGTGTAATTTACTAACAACAGTTCAAGGTGCTCTCATCCTCCAGTTCAATTCTAGATCTAACTTATTGTCCATTTATGTTAATTTAGATATATGTATTGATGTACTAATTGAATGGTTTTCCATCAAGTGCATATTATTTGCCATTAGATAGGCAGATATATGTTAATGAAGGCTTTGTCTATGCAGGAAAATATTCTGGGTTAGTCATCTCATATTTTCATAAGTATTAATAAGGTTATGATCAAACAGATTGATGTTATAGTAGTTGATCATTAACATGGCAGGGAAAATAATTCAACACAAACTAATGAAATGTCAGTATTTGGATACTATTTAAATATATGATAACCTCTGAAACTTCCACTGAATTTTTGTTGTTATTTACATGAGGGTTTGTATGTGTGTGTGTGTATGTGTATATATATATATATATATATATATATATATATATATATATATATATATATATATATATATATATATGTACACATATATATACATACACACACATATATACATGCATACATACATACATATATATATATATATATATATATATATATATATATATGTACCTTCTTCAAAACTCAGAACAATTTTCTGTTCATTATGTTATGTACCAACCATGTTTAACTATCCTTGATAATCAAATCAAATGAGGCATAAAGAAGGGATTCTTAAGCTCACCAAATGCTTTTTTTGTGTGTGCCATGGAAGGGATATAGCACAGAGCTAACCTTGAAGAGATTTTTTTTCTGTGGATGTTGGGGTACAATATATATTCCCATTTATTGTTGATATTTTGAAAGACTGCATTAAGGTATACTTCAGATACTTCTAAATAATACCTGTACTCACACAAAAGAATTAGGGCTCACTATTCCACACTGGGAAAACCAAGTGAATTCATAACAATTATACCATATTAATTGGATGAATAATCATATGGACTTCTCTACTTATCCTTTATGATTGTCTCTCAGTTTCTGCATCAGTAAAATGATGAGGTCTGACTTGATGGCAGCTAGGCAATGCAGTGGATAGAATTCTGAGTGTGCATTCAAGAAGAGACTTGAGCTCAAATCTGGCCTCAGATGTTTTAGCTGTGTGACCCTGGGTAAGTGACTTAACCTTTGTTTGCCTCAGTTTCATAACTATAAAATGGATATAATAATAGCACCTACTTCATAGGGTTGTTGTGGGATCAAATGAGATATTTCTAAAATACCTGGGACACTGATTGGTACGTAACAGATTCTGTATAAATATTTATTTCCTTCCCTAGCTAGGGTTCCTTTGAGCAATAAAACTATCCATTAGTATATATGTTTTGTATAGACATTGTACATAATCAATTAGTTAAGCTTACAATCAAATGGAAAGAGAATAAGCTCCAATGCCTCAGGAAATTCCACCAGTCCAGTCCTTGTTCAGATTTCAGATATGTCACAAGGTGTTATGCACTTAAGTACCAAATGGGCAATGCAGATATAACTATGAGTTCACAGGAGAGACGAGTTGAAGTGGGTAGGCTTCATAGAGTTGTCGGGGTTTCAGATGAGCCTTAATAGATGAGTAGGATCTGGATAAATGTAGAGACCTTGGGAGACTATTCAAAACCAAAGACATCATACATATAGAAGTGTGAAGATGGGAATGTATATGGTATGTTTGGAGGACTCTGTCTAATTTGCCTAGAGTTGAAGACTTTTGAAGTAGAATGAAGCAAAATATGGCTGAAAACATACACTAGAAGGTCTTGAATGCTGAGTGAAGGAATTCAGACATTTTCTTACATGTAATTCAGGGTCATTAAAAGTTTTTAAATGGAAAATGTGAATGACCAAAAAATAACTAGCATTTATGTCACAGTTAACTTGGCAGCAATGTGCAAGACAGATTGGAGGACAGTGAGGAGAAAGACATAAGAGCCACATGGATGCTTTGTTAAAATGATTAAGTAGTCACATATTTGGGCAGTACTAGGCAGAGGTAACTTATAATAATGTATTCATTTGTAATAACACCAAGATATTATTCAGTATTTTTTGGTAATATTCTATCCCAAGAGGGTGCATCGGTGCATAAATTAAACACATAAAATTAATTTCCTCTTTAAAAAAGAGAACACTTTGGAAATTAGAAATATAGTACTAAAAGGTGGGAGGAGGGAGTGCAGAGGAGGCCCGCAGGGAAGAAAAATAGTTTGATAATGGAGTGAGGACAACGTTGGCAATCTTCGTGGAAATGCAATAACAGATGGGGTATCATTTTTTTGTGAGTTCTCCCACAGATGGTTCACCAGATGGATTCTGCTGGGTTCATACAGCTTATGTGTATTTTTCAGCTGCTTATCATGATCAGTAAGGCCACTTCTCTGAAGGCAAAATCTTTACTTGATTCAGGTTATGTGAAAATGTAACACTGAAGGAAAATGGCTTTCAATGACATGGTAAAAAGTGTATCTATTAATTGTTGCTTCAAGTTAGACCCAGTCTTAGCAAGCAATGATGTTTGGAAGCCAGGGATGGTTCAGAATAAAGTCATGGATCCTCAGATAGACAGTGCTGTTCAGTGATCCATGAATGGGTGAGGAGGTTTACAAAACTCACCTCTAATTTGAGTTTGCCATTAACTCACTGCATGGCTTTCTAGGATGAGTCATTTAATCTTTCTGTGTCTCACTTTTTGATATGACCTACAGATATGGAATTCATAGGCTTTTATAAGAATAAACTGGTTAGTGACAGAGAATGATTAGGATAACTTAGAGACAGGTTACCTTAGAGAGTTTAGCCTTTAGCTGATATAGTAAACATCTGTATCAGCTGATCTATTATTGAAATTGTGAGACCACATATGAAAGTATTGGTGAAGAATAAGAGTAAGTGGTCATTCTAATTCTAACAGGTACAACAGCCACAGAATTCTCTCCTGCATTGTTCTTCTAGGAACTAAATGATATGAAATCATAATTCTGACAGACTCCAAGAGCGGTTATCAGTTCAAAAATGAGTTTGAAAATTCTAATACAATTGTAATATTTAAATAATTTTGTATATTTCTAGTATTCATTATTTTAATAAAAAACATCCATGATATCATTAACTGAGTGTCACCATGAGACACCATGGCCATGTAGAAAAAGCTCTAGAATTCAAGCAGAAAGAGGATTGTATTTTGAGTCACCCAATCTTAGTTTTAGTCTACTTGTTACTATTGGGGGTCTTTGGTATGACATTAAAACTTTCCATTCCTCACTTTCTTCCTCATTAAAATGGTCATACAAATACCCTTGCCTAATTCAGAGTTATTATTGTGAGGCTCAAACTAAATAAACGTATGAAAGGATTTTGTTGTTGTTCTGTCCTTTCAGTGGTGACCAACTCTCCATGACTCCATTTGGGGTTCTCTTGTCAAAGAATCTGGAGTAGTTTGTCATTTCCTTCTCCATCTCACTTAACATATGAGGAAACTGAAGAAAGCAAAGTTAAGTGCCTCACCCAGAGTCACAAACTAGTAAGTGTTTAAAGTTAGATTTGAACTCAGGGAGATGAGTCTTCCTGATTCTCACCCCAGTTATCCATCCACTGAACCACCTGGCTCCCCTGAAAGGACTGTGTGAAAGTACCATTAAAAAGTAAGGTGTGACAAAAATGATGACTGCTGAAATTGTGAATCAGAGAGGAAGAAGAAAAAATATATTTTCTTCTGTTGGGACTTTGGAGCCAATTGGAGTTAAATTGGGATGCTTCATCACCAGCAAAGTATGACTATTTTCATGGGGCCTATTGGCTGACACAGGTTGATTTGAATATTTTTTTTCAAGATGCCATTTCTTCTGAAGTTTTTCATAACTCCCATTATCACAAGATGAAGATGAATGATTTCCCTGGAAAGGGTTTAGACACATTTTTGAAGCCTCGTCATCTTTTTAAAAAGTGAACATAACAGCACTTTAGAGTCAGAAAGATTTGGCTTTGAATATTGCTTCTGACACATATAAGCCATATGACTAAAGGTAAACCAATTAGCTTCTTTAGTCCCCCACACAACTCTTTAAGACTTTACAGTAAATAAAAAGTTCTTATTTGAGTTGTTAAAAGAATGTCTTTATGCTAATTACATAAAAGGCCTTGGCAGAAAAAAAAAGGAAAAGAAAAAAGACAGAAAAGAAAAAAAGAACTATTTTATTGATGAATGAATTATAAGACACTGGAGAAGACTCTTACCATAGAACGAACCTTTTACTTTCTTACATTATTAATAAACTTTTAGTTGTATCTTACTTATTCCACAATCATTTGTTTTTAACAAGATTTGGCATTGAGTTCAAAACATTTTGACACATATTCTTTAATTCTTTGTGTTTAAAGTCTTCATTGGGAAGCAATAGTTTTCCCACATTGGATATTAAGTATATCTTAAAAAAGAAACAATCAATTTCTACCCTTGCTTCTAGTCTACAGGCTTTCAACAATGTTTAAATTAGGTGACTTTTATGACATTGATGCATATCAATCTCCATCCCTTGAATAAATTTCTTATTTTTCATGACATGTGTCACTCTTCAAGGTTATATTGCATCACTCCATGTTGATTTAGGAAATTCTATAATACTATTAAAATTATGATTCTTGGTATGTATATGTCATATTTATCACATTTCATCATGCTTTCAATTGGGAAAAGATATCCCAACTCACTCCAATTTTTAAAAATATTTATTTATTTATTTTTACTTTTCAATATTTGCTTCCATAAGATTTTGAGTTCCAAATTTTCTCCCCATCTCTCCCCTCTTCCTACCCCAAGATACCATGTAATCTGGTATAGGCTCTACATATACATTCATATTAAACGTATTTCACATTAGTTGTGTTGTAAAGAAGAATTAACACCAATGGGAGGAATCACAAGGAAGAAGAAATAAAATTAAAGAGAGAGAGAGAGAGAGAGAGAGAGAGAGAGAGAGAGAGAGAGCAAATAATATGCTTTATTCTTCATTCAGACTCCATAGTTCTTTTTCTGGATGTGGATAGCATTTTCCATCATGAATCTTTTGGAGTTGTCTTATATCCTTTGTATTGCTAAAAAGAAGGGAATCTATCAAAGTTAGTCATCACACAATGTTACTGTTACTGTGTACCATGTTCTCCTAGGTCTGTTCACTTCACTCAGCATTGGTTAATATAAGTCTTTCCAGGTTGTTTTCTGAAATCTGCCTGCTCATCATTTCTTACAGCATAATAGTATTCTATTACATTCATATACCACAAATTGTTCAGCCATTTCCCAATTGATGGGCATGCCCTCAATTTCCAATTCTTTGCCACCACAAAAATAGCTGCTATCAATATTTTTGTACATGTAGGTCCTTTTCCCAGTTTTATAACCTCTTCGAGATACAGACCTGGAAGTAGTATTTCTGTTTCAAAGGGTATGCACAGTTTTATCATCACTTGCACTTAGCTCCAAAATGCTCTCCAGAATGGTTGGATCAGCTCACAACCACACGAACAACACATTAGTGTTCCAATTTTTCCACATCTTCTTAATATTTATCATTTTCCCATTGTGTCATGTTAACCAATTGCATACGTATGATGTGGTACCTCAGAATCCAATTAAAAAATTAGTGGCTGCTTTTCAATATCAATAAGAAATCTTATAGGCTCACCAACACATGTTGTAACAACATTTTAGTGTAGCCTTGATTGAAAAAGTGAGCTTCATTGGTAGAAGGAACCTTATTCTAATGTTCAGCACTCCAGTCTTTGTACTATTTTTCCATAGTACTTTTTTCTTTATAGTGATGGACCATGTTTCTGATAGTGTATCTCTGGCAGTGAAGTGATAGTGTATCAGTTCTTACAATTTGCTTGTTATAATAGATTTTATTTGTTTCTAACTGCACTGTTCTTTGTGGTTTGTTGTTTTTGTATTTTTGATCCTGTTTCATTGAGTGTTTGAAGGATCCTCGAAGCACTAGACTTCTCCCACACCAAGAGCCATTGCAATGCATCTGTCACTCAAATGTGCTTATTATGATCTATAACTTTTATACGTTTCATTGGAATGATATAAATTCTGATCAAGGTCAGATATCCTTAGTTAATCTTATGTTAATAAAAACATGCAAAAATAACTATTGCAGTCATAAGAAACCATATCAGAATTCTTGGCCCAAGTAACACACATGACACAATAATAATGGTATTTGTAAAATATCATTATTAAATTATTAATTAATATAATTAAATTATTAGTTTGTTTACTAATCTATTAATATAATTTAATTGTTAAATTATTAAAAATAAAATTTTAGGGTTCTTCAATGTGACTTCGTATCCACTATCTTAGTTGATCTCAACAACTTTTTGAGTAAGATCCAAAAACTCTAATTTGTCTGTGGGTATTCCCTCCACTAAATGAATCACACCCCATCTGTGACTTAGTAAATGATCTTCAAGAATCTTTATTTCTAAAAAGTCCATTACTATGAAGGTGATAAACCTCTCCTGACTTTATTAGGCTCATCTTTGGACAATAAACACGCATTAATTAACCTGCCTGGACTCAAAATTTTTCTAGCTTTATTGATTCAACCAACATTTATGTTCCACTGAAATAACCTTCAGAACAGACAGATATCTAATTATTCATATTTTACAGATGATAAAATTGAGGCAAATAGGTGAATTGACTTTTCCAGGGTCAGACAACAAATAAGAATAGGAGCCATGCTAGAAGCCCGGTATCTGCTTTCTTATCTAGTATTCTTTCTATTAAAACATGGTCCTTTTCTCTTGGAGATTTAGACATTATCACAGGTCTACATTAAGGTAAGCCAGATTACACTGAAGCCTTGGCACCACAATTTCTTGCTGGTCGCAAACTACATATGTATGTATGTATGTATGTATGTATGTATGTATGTATGTATGTGTTTAAAAAGCAAAGATAAAAACATATTTTCAAAGTAAATGGTTTTCCTATGTGAACCAGTTTAAATGATTACTTTTTTAAACCCTCTTGGACCTTTAAATTTGGACAATGGAGTTTTTTCTTCAGCTGATTTCACCCAAAACACTCGACTTCTCCTCTGGCAGCTGTGATGTTCAAAAAGGTTTGAGAGACATAATTTCTGGTTAATTTATTATGATATTAATAATGTTATTAATAATGGCAACATTTTAATAAAAAGGATGGTCATTTGGCCAACTATTTGACAATCATGGTGGTGGGCTCACAGTTTTCATGACCTGTAAAAAGCAGATATTTCCCAGGGTAGCAATCAATTATGATTGGCTAACAATTAATGAGAAAATGAATATCAAAATGAAGGGCTAGACCTGAACTTTGGTTATGTCATCTACTTCTTAGTTAGCCCCAGCCTTTGGCAATGTATTCAAAGAATTTATCCCTACCCAAACACAAGTGGGTATGTGTCCCACTTATGTGTGGGACACGATGGCTGCCCCATCTGGTGGGGTTTGGATAGAGGACAAGGTTAGCTCAACCTTCAGAGACTAGAGTATTGAAATAAGGATAAAGGAAAAATGGGGAAATCTGAATCTTCCCAAATCATTGATTATTAATAGCAATTATCCTCACAGTACATCAACACTCTTCAATGTAACCAGAGGTATTTCCATCATGGCCTCATAGGTCACTGTTCAAATGGTCTCCATTGAATAGTTTTCAACACTCAGTGCCAAAAATAATCCCTTATTATACCCTAATGGAGCCATAGACATCTCCAAGATAATCTTCCCCAGTAATGTGGTATTCAGGTAAATGTGCAGGTATATATTTAAAGGATTTGTTTTTGTCTGTGGGTACCCCCACCACTAAACAGATCATACCCCCTCTACAACTTAGTGAATGATTCTCAAGAGTTTTTATTGCTAAAAAATTCATTACTCTGAAGGTGATGAACCTCTCTTGACTTTATTAGGCTGATCTTTGGACAATGGATGTACATCAATTAACCAGGCTTGGCTCAAAGTTTGTCTAGCTGTATTAACTCAATCAGAGTTTATATTCCACTGCAATAACCTTCAGGACAGACAGACATCTCCGTCTATCTCTTTATCTCTCTGTCTCTGTCTGCCTAATCTGTCTCTGCATCTGTTAGTGTTTCTCTCCCTCTGTCTCTGTCTCTCTCTTCCTCTGCCTGTCTGTCTCTTTCTGCATCCCTGTCTCTCTGTGTCTCTTTCTCTGTGTCTCTCTCTTTGTCTCCATGTCTCTCTTTCTCTCTATCCATCTCTCTGTCTATGTCTATTTCTCTCAGTCCCTCTCTGTCTGTTTGGGTGTGTGTGTGTCTCTCTACCTCTCTGTCTTTGTCTCTGTCTCCCTTTTTTTTCTCTCTCTGTCTCCCTCAATGTAACTTGACAACTCTTCGGCAACTTAGAATCTTATAGAATTAGCAAAAGCAATGAGAAATGAAATTAGTCACCCAGGATCAGACTGAGGCAGAACTTGAGCTCTAATCTTGCTGATGCTGAAGTCAGTTCTATAGCTCATGTAACACCATGTCATACTGTGCACATCTGTCCTCCATGCCCTTGGTGACAGTATCACAAGAAGAATGTACAGCTTCCCTCTGACCACTCTCTTCATCCTAGGTAACACGGTAGGTATCTTAGCATTTACATATGGTGATTCCAAGGAAATGAATTTGGATTTGAAGGACTACTGGGAAAGAGTTGTGGTGATCTGTCACAAGTTCCTACAAAAGCAGAGAGTGATTACTCTAAAGTGAAAGACACCGATAGAGTGATTCAGAGAGAGAGAGGACCTGAGTCATTAGAAATATTGCACCTGAAGATGGGAGCATTTACGAGACAAAGGGACAGAGGTTTTTTGTTTGTTTGTTTGTTTGTTTGTTTTCTGGACTAACATGAGATTAGAAGTAAGTAGAAATAATAGATGCCAGACAGAAGCTCCAAGAGTGACAGCACCTTATCCAACATTGAGTTAAAGTTGCCAATAAAGAGAAATTTTTTTTTCTCTCCTTCCAAGACAGGGAAGCTTTGTAATATCTCTCTCTGTAGTGGTGGCACAGTGTCTGAAAAGTGAAAGATTTTCTATTACAAAGGGTTAGTTTCACCTGAAGACGTACATAACACATTAATGGCTTGAGGATATGTAATGAGGAACAACAGCCAATAGTACCTGCTGAGAGATATAAGAGTGAGCGACTGTGGTGAAAAGCAACACTGTCACCACCTACAGGGCTACAGGAGGAACAACCCCCTGTGAGAGTTATCTACTTAGACCTTTAACTGACCGAAATTCTACACAGATTTCTGAAGGGCAGAGTTGTTCACTGGACTGCAGCTTCATTTTCTGTGTGCGTTTTATTTTGTTTTATTCAACCTGTCAATAATTTTATCCCTCTTTGAGGTTTCTGAGCTGTGTGCTTACGAGGGGAATTGGTGTTAAAATGATGGTTGATTCTATGTAATGATTTTTCCAGATTTTCTATGGGAGACTATGAATCAGAGTGCTCTAAGGTATGCTTGTAAGTCACTCATGGTCAAATTCAGTAACTGTTTTTTTTAATCTATGTTCTGATTACTACTCTTCACAAAAAGTCACTGAATGAATAATTTTCCACAAGTACCATTCTCATAGGGAATGTGTAATTAAATGCACAATTGCCTGAGAAATTGAGATTTTAAGGTACCCCTCCAATGATAGAATATTAGTCACTAAACTCCCCTGCTCCTCAGTCTCTCCTTCCATTTTCAAAATGTCTCCATAACTTATTGATTACATCAGTTTCAGTGATATGAAGATTAAATGGTAAGTCAACATATATGTATGTGTCACCTTTTGACACTAGTCAAATTCATTGTTATTCAGCCTTTGCAAGGCATATACCAACTCATCATTTCTAGTGCCAAAAAGGATTCTTTTCATCTTGACGGAAGATAATAGAAATAGATACATAAGATAAACAGAAATGTACTAAATGAAATATTGTACAAAATGTCAAAGTACTTTAGGACTTAGCTGTATTTGTTAGCTCCACGCTGAATCTCAAGGAACAGAAATATAGCAACACCTACCTCTAACCCAGCAACAACATTTATTAATATTAAAGTGCCCATAGAATTCACCCCAAATAAATTTATAAAGAACCTCACAATCCTCCTTTATCACCACCTGTGCATTCCAGTCTTGTTCTGGGTCCAAGAAATACAACTCTGCACATAACCAGGAACTGAAAAACTGACCATTTATAACTGAAGACTGGTTTGTACTGATACAAGGGAGTTAAGGATCATGAGAGAGGTAGCATAGTATATAGAAGGGATGTTAACTTGGAGTCAGGGAAGTCTTCCTTTGAACCCCAAATCTTATACTTGCTATGTGACCAAGGGCAAATATTAAACTCTTTTAGTATCATTGGGTTTTTTGTTTGTTTGTTTGTTTGTTTGTTTGTTTTTCTCTGAAAACAGGTAGAATATCTCGGGCACTCATCTCATATTGTTCTTTTGAGATTTCAATAAGGTAATCAAAGTAAATCGTTTTCTCAAGGCTCAACTCCCTACATAAATGTTGATTATTTTTTGATATCGTAAAGAAGCTAAAGGGAAGTGGAGTCTATTACCAAAAAAAAAAAACACTCTAAGATGGGCAGATCCCAAACACCTTTGCCTACATTAATCATGAATAGGTTAGGTAATGATAAAGAGAGTGATTAGTGGAATTCCTTTGTTATCAAAAGCTTCATTTATAGATTTACCGGTCGTTGCATTGTTTCATCAACCTGCTCTCTTTTTGTCTCTGTAGGAAGGGCCCCAATCTAGCCAAAATAAATTCGTATGGTTTTTATGAATGAAAGATTTACTAATGCTGCATCAAACTGTTTGGAATAAAACCATAAACACATAAAACTGAAAAGACCATTAGAAATCATCTAATCTCACCCTGTTATTTTACAAACCAGTAAACTGAGTCCCACAGATGATTTTCATAATCACATAGCTATCATTAAATTCAAATAATGTTTAAATAAGGATATATTATGATATCACACACTTAAATATAAATCATGTGAAATTTGTTTAGTTACTAGCATGGAATATTTGTATCAATTCAATTTTAAAATATTAAGGACCTGTTTTATGTGAATAACAGTACTAGCATCTGGAGATATAAAGATGAAATAAAAGTCCCTAATTTCAAGGAATATAAAAGTTGATAGTGCAAATGTGATATGTGAATATGTACCTATATTTTGAGCCAGAATGTATAAGTACAAAGAAGAGACAAAAGAAAGAGCTGCTCTAAGTTAACTTAGTGTGAGAGAGATAAGGTTAAGAGAATTGTGTATGCATTTGTGCATACACTCACACATATTGTTGTCCAGTCATTCAGGCATGTCCAGCTCTTCATGATGCTGTGGACCATGGAATTTTCTTTGCAAAAATACTGGAGTGGTTTGCCATTTTCTTTTTCAGTGCATCAAGTCAAACAGAGTTAAGTGACTTGTCCAGGGTCACACAGGTAGTAAGTGCCTGAAGACAAACTTGAACTCAGGTCTTCCTAGCTTCAGGTCTATTGTTCTATCCACTTTATCATCTAGCTGCCTTACATGTACACTACAGACATGCAAACTCTGTGCGCTTTCCTATGCACATACTTTCTGTGTGTGTGTGTGTGTGTGTGTGTGTGTGTGTGTGTGTGGTTGTATGTATGTTCTGAAAATGGAAGGTTTCTTGATGATTTTGCAAAATTCCCTTCCATTCTTGTGAGCCAATGATCCATATCCCAATCAGCTCTTCATGCTTTCCTGCCCACATTACTTTCTCATTCTCTCCATTCTCATTCTTTCCATTCCCAATGTCATTTTTTTTCATTGTCAAATGATCTCATTGGGGATTTTTACAATATCCATGGTAATAATTGCTCTTGGGCATTTCCTTGTGCCACTGTTTGCTTTGACATTCCTGACTTTAATCACTATGTTCCACAGGAACAATTGTATATGATGTTATGTGATGCCACACAAGAGCTTTCTTATAATTCATATACACAGTTCCTTATCCTCCTCTTCCATCAAAACTTTCTTGACCTTAGTATCATATCCTCAGGGCATAACAAAATGACAACTAGCTAATTTGAAAAACTCTTGGTGATAATGTGATAACTGCTACTAATAGGTTTATGTGTTAACCCTTTGGGAAAGAGTAGCTTCATTTTAATAGGGTCTTTCTGAAGACATTGTCATAACTCAGAAAGGGGTTTATATGATGGGAATTTCAGATAGCACAATAGCCCAATAAGGAAGATATTTGGGAGAATGAAGGCCTCAGATTGTTATGTCATTTATACCAATGGCAACCTTTTTGTGAGGATTTGCTTTCATTGGTACAGAGAAGCAGGTCTCTGGTTATTTTCTCAGGTGAGGAAACCCTCCCTATCAACTCAATTCAACACCATCTCTGAAAATTATAGGATCATGGAGGAAAAGATAGAAAGGGAAAAGTCCATCAAACTCAACTGCCCCTTTTTGTACATGAGAAAACAGGCACAAAGAGATCATAACTTGTCTGGGGTCACACAATCAGTACATCTTAGAGAAGGAACTTGGGTTAGGTCTTTCTGACTTTCAGGCCAGTTCTCTATCTGCAACACTATAACACTCTGTTTCTCATAAGGGGCAAGAAAAAAGACAAAATATACTTCCTCAACCCTCTCTACCTTGTGACCCAAGATCTTGGAATTTTTATCTGTTCTGATACTATAGTGTAACCTTAGGCTTCACAATATACTAATTGGCTCCTACTAGTGTGGAAGCCCAAATCTTCCCATCTGTTTCTCATGTTTTGATTGATAATAAAATAATTTTATGATGTGTTGTTATGAATATTGAATCATCAATTCTAAAGGATTTTTAGTGACCATCAACTTCAAGTGGCTAAATGAAAGAAGGCATACAAACTGAGTGTTTATTTGACTTCATTGAAAAAATAGTTACTTGAAATATCACCAGCAAACACAATGATTAAGTACATATCTTTTTGTATGTTTGTTTTTGCATTCATTTTTCCAACTAAAGAAGAAAGTCATGTTTTCCCAATTCTTCTCTGAGCCAAGCTTGTTCACTACAACTACATAACATTCAGATTTGTTTTATTGTGCCTTCTGTTTAAATCATTTTACTGCTTATGCAAATATTTCCTTGTTTTCCCTTATTTTATTATATCAGATCATGTATGACTTCCTATGTCTGTTTGCTTTTATCATTTCTTACAATGTAACAACATTCCATGTGTTCATATAATCTGTATGGGCATTCTCTTTTTCTAGTTATTTGCTACCACAAAAAAAAAAAAATAATATATATATATATATATATATATACATATATATATATATATATATTTTGTTTACATACTGAGAAAAGATTGAGGCAAGAAAAGAATACTACCTATTTTCTGGCAAACTGAACCAATCAGAAAAATGCAAGGAGACACAATGTTATAGTTGAGGAGAAAGGAATGTTTTCTTTCACATATAGATTTTGAATCCTAAATATGGTCTATTGGCAATTCAATTATAAAATTGGTATCATTGCATGTGTCACTGATGTTCTGGGAAAAGTTAAGAAGAACAGCTAAAAATAACCAAATTAAAGGAAGAGCCCACAGTCTGTGTTGTCTCACTTAGTGTCACAACACACTTAGTTATACCTGGGATGGGTGCCACATATGCTTGGAGGCATCTGACAAAGCATCAATGATTTCAGCAAAGGACTTCCAAGGAGATAGCTAATGATTCCAAATAAAATATATTACTTTTGTTTAAGTCCTAATATATATATATATATATATATATATATATATACACACACACACATATATATACATATATATACACACACACACACACATATATATATACATACACACGTACACACACATATATAAAATTTAAATTTACTCTATGGGGCAAATCTTAGCCTTTGTGGAAAATGCCAGAAGCACAGATAGACAAAATGGATATAATTTTTCACAAACGAAGGATAGAGCATGTACTTTTTAGTGATTATCTCTGGCCTAGGTGTCCACTCATCCTATCATCCAACTTATTCACAATTCTTATGAGAGTTTTCTAGGATATCCTTATCTTCTGATGATTCCCACTCTCTGAACACCATTTCTGTAGTAAAACTGAAATGAATATCAAAGGTGTGTTTTAATGTTATTTTTTCAAAAAAATTAAAAAAAAAACTTTGTACAAACTCATAAGATTAATAATTTGTAATACAAATGGGCCTGACCTTAGAAACCAGCATCTCTAACTTATAAAAAAGGAAATTGAGGCCCAGAAAGTTTAAAGACTCACTCAGAGTCATGTAAGTAGAAATGACAGCACATTTGAGCAAATTTCACCTAACTTCAAATGAAAGTTCTCTTTCCCTTATACAATATGTCTTTCCCCTAAGAGCTAAAATAGAAAAAAAAAAGCTACTATATAATTTGGGGAATTATACTGAGGAAATACAAAAATTATCCCCAACCCTAACAGACAGTGGTGGAAAACACATTTCAGTTTTGTAGGGTGACCCAACTAATGTTATTATATTTGCACAGTGGAATATAATAAAATCGAAAATGGATTCTTAAACCAAACCCTATAAAAAAGCACTCAATGCATCCTGGGTGCTACATTTTGTAGCCTATTTAGCCTTGCTTTTAAAGTTATTTTCCATGCTTTAATGGGAGCATAAAAGCCCTAGCCTGTCAAGGAAATACAGTGCAATGTCATAGTAATGTTGGATACATAACTGTTGTCAATGGCTATATTTGAACTTTATTGATCCTCCCCTGAATAATGTGATACTTGGAGTTATGTACAATAATGTATACTGATATCATCTTGGAGTGGTTCCTGAACAACTAAGTTTCATTTGAAATTGACGTACATGATTCTGGAAAGAGTAAAGTCCAGAAGAGGTAACAACAGTAATGTTGGGCTAATAGTGTGTGAATTCCACCCATGCCTCACTCTCTCTTAGTCTCTACCTTCTTTTAATAACAACAGGAAAAGACTAAAATAATAGGTTAGATTCCATACTTTTCCTTCTCAATGAAAACATAAAGAAAGCATAGCTTTTGAGAAGAGAATCCTGTGAATAACTTATAACTTGCCAATTAACTTTTTACTTGAAATCAATAACAATTGTTGGCAATATTCACTTCTTCTTATACAAAGACCTGCCAAGCAGGAAAATGGATTTTTTTTTCCACTTAATTAATAATTAATTATTTCTTCTGGGTATTGCTTGGAGAACTTTGATAAGAGGGAAAGCAAGAAAAGGCAACATGCATGATGTAGCAGAAAGAACATTGTGGTAACACTCAAAAGACTTGAATTCACACTCTAACCTTTCCATTTATTAACTATAAATGGTAAGATTATAACTAGGTTCTCAGGTCTAAAATAAGGAGCTTGAACTAGAAAACCTTAATGTGTTTTCCAGTGCTTAGATTTATTGGCTGTATTAATTGATGTCTGACCTGGTTATTTTCAAACAGTCTCATAAACTAAATTATAGAATCAAATATGTATATATATATATATATATATATATATATACACACACACAAGCACACATATATACATAGGGGTGTGTGTGTGTAAAATCAATCCACAAAATTTCCACTAGAATATCTTAGTCACTGATATCATTATAAACATTAATAACCTAAAGTAGTACTACTTTACATATCATGAGTTTAGAACTTGAAAGAACCTGAAAGGCAAGCAAGCCTCCTATCCTTATTTTCAGATGAAAAAACTGAGGCCAAAAGACATTAGGTGGTTTTCCCTGTGGTCACAGAAATCACAAGCATCACTGGTGGATTGGATGTTGAATTGGACTCTGAATTGTAGTAAAGAATAAGTAAGGTTAGATCATGCCAATGATATTGTTTGACACCGTTAATGATCCGATAGAATTCCTTCTTGCAAAAGCCTATTTCTTATTTAACAATATTCTTTGACTGATGCTTTGTGATTGTAAAGCATATAATGTCTTAATATTAGAAGAATCAACATTACAAGTAACCTAAATAACAACAGAAAGATAATAAGTAAAAATAGGCTGGAGTATGTTACCAATAATGACTTGTGCACAGGAAGAATAACAAAATACATTATGAAGGAGGAGTACAGAAAAATAACAGATAGGTAGCTCTATGGATACAGTGAGGGCATTAAAAAATAAATTTAAATAAAAATATATGTTTTAAAGAGTGTGGCCTCTAGGTCATTGACTGGATTTTCTATGGAGAATTTATGGAAGGACATGGAACAGAAACCCACTGGATGAAAAAGCCTACAGGAATAGTAATCTGCATCAATGAAGAAAGTTAGAATATTGAAGTAAGCACTATCCTAGTATTATTAGTCACACATTATTTTCAATTCTTTATTATAAATTCTTCTTGAACATCATAGTGACTTGCATGTAATATATGTTAGAGTAATAACGATTGAACATTTGCTAATTGCATGAATCAGCTAAATTTAATGAGAGATAAAACTCATTTATGGGCAACAATTATACCTGTGCAACAAGGATTTCACAAATTTGGGGGCAATCATAATAATAAGTATTTATATAGTACTTTAACATTTGCAAAATATTATATATATTTTATCTTATTTTACATTTACAATAACCCTTCAAATTAGGTGTCTACTAATGACCATTTTACAGATGATGAAACTGAGTTAGATGAAGTTAAATGACTTGCACAGGGTCACACAACTAGTAAATATCTGAGTCCAGATTTGAACTCAGGCCTTCCTCTCTCCAAATATAGTACTCTATACAGTTTTCCAAATAGATGTCAGATGAAAGAATCTGGTTGGTCAGCAAATTTCCCCTAAGTCTCTAGTAAGCTGGGGATGGTGACATGCTAGAAACTGCTAGCTTCTCTCATATTGTCTTCTTGCCAGTCATTTCTTTCAGCAATCTGAGATAGGGTTGGTGTCTTCCTCCTTCTCTCTCGAAGCCAGAAGCCAGAAGTGCCCAAAGCAACTGCTGAGCCCAAAACAACTATGGACAATCTCAAAGAGGTTGAAGTTATCATATCTGTCACTACAGTCAACTTCTCTCTGCCACTCATGCAGGCATAGATCTCCACAAGAATAAAGTCTCACACCAGTGGACTTTAGGACTGGGTTTACAGTCTTGATCTTATCTTTACATCAAACCTAAGTGGAAGTTACTTCAAGAAATATTTTCCCCCATCATTGCAATGAGGACACAGACTGATAGGTTAAGTGATTGAATCAAGGGGGAGGGGCAGCAACACATGGGCCCCACAGTGGGGAAATTAGATCTCCAATCTTGTTTTCTCAATGCTAAGTCTATTGCTCAATTTACGATCCAACAATTGCCAGTGTTCCATACTTCCTGGCTTACCCTCTCTACGTTTCATTGGAATCCAGAATCAATAGCTAAATTCTAATATTAGCCTCTGTCTGCTTCCAGTGTCTAGCATAATTTATTAGTTGTAGTATGTGGGTGATTTCCCTTCACCCCCATCACCACTATTCTATACAATATTTGGTTATAAACTTTAAAATAATATTGCAGACATCAAAAAAGCTCACTGTAATGACTAAGTGAGCTGCTATCATAAGTAGAAATTTATAGTACATACTTAAATAACTATTAGGCATAATTAATAATACATTAAAAGGCAATGGCATATTATCATAAAATTTGAGATCAATATGCACAATGTAAAAGTGTACTTTATGGCATGCCATATTTCTCATTTTTCAAAAAATGTTCTTGCAACAGCCTGACACATAGTTCTGGATTTGCATATGGAATGAGAAGAAAAGTAACCTTTGAGTAAAAAAGCACAGACCATGGTAGAAATACAGAAATTAATCTACCTTAAATGATTTAAATTCTTTGAAAAGGTACTTTTAGAAACGACACGATTCAATGATAAGACGTAATTTTAACCTAAAATAACCAACTGTTATAGACTGAAAACAAAAAATCATTTTGTGAAAGAGTACACTGTGTGTCACCAACACAGCCTTGAAGTATCTTCAGCAAAAGCATCCTTTTTACCTTAGCCCGATGCCAAGTAGAGCATACCTCTCAGATTGCATTCCTTGTAAGTACATAAAAAAACCATCAGCCTCATGGCTTACTGAAGTCAACAGCAACTGACAATGGCACCAAAGAATATACTAGTAGTGCATGTGACATAAACTTCAAGCTTAATTATTAATTGTTGTTGCTGTTGTTGTCGTTCAGTCATTTAAATTATGTCTGATTTTTCATGAGCCCATTTGGGGTTTTCTTGGCCAAGGTACTGGAGTGGTTTCTCCAGATTGTTTTACGGATGACGAGATGGAGGCAAATAGGGTTGAATGACTTGCCCAAGGTCACACAGCTAGTAAATGTCTCAGGCCAGATTTGAATTCAGTTCTTTCTAACTCCAAGTCTAGAGTTCTATCCACTGTACCACCTAGCTGCCCAACATCCTTGGCTTCCCTTAAAATATCTAACAGGAAATATACAAATACACACACAATACACACTACATAAATGCATCTAAATGCTTGGATCTATTTTTTTTTTCATCTAGAAATGTTCTTTTGGAACAACCAATCAACAAGTAATATCTTGCCCTCTATCTGCAGAATTACTAATTTTATTGGTCTTAAATCTATTTGTCTAAGGGGTTGTTGGGGTGTTCATAGAGGACTAGCAGCTCTAGTGTGAGGGCTTGTCAAGCCCTTTGCAGGGCTGCTCATGCACCTTTGGTATCCACCTGTCACCCAATTCTCACCTATGGGTGCATGTGTGACAGCAATACTCTGGTAAAACTGTCTCTGTAGATGGGCTAAACTAGGTTGAGGGTAACTGACAAGCATCAAACCTGTCATTGATTTAGTACAATGTCTACCCCAAACACGTGAAGACATCCCCCAGCAGAATGAGCAGATGAGAACAATTTGTTTCAACAACCATGAAGACTGCTGAAGCAGGCAATGTGGAGCACTTAGGTCAGACATCAAAGATGCCAAGACCATCCACTGCATCCCAGGCCATCCATCACTAGTTATCCTGACTTTTACTTTGCCACTGGACTTAAGTGACTCTGGGAGTGTGAGGTTGAAGACTGTGGAACTCTGCCTCACTTAAACCCAATTCATGTGTAAGTGAAGATATCATGCCATGATATCGTTGGTTCTCTTTGAAAAACAAAGGACCTAAAACATACATTTGTCTAAGGCATCATGGTTCAGTAAATGTATCTCAGTGCTCTCTTTGATTTTATATGCTTCAATAAAATATTCTATGAGCCTTCACTGAGGATTCATGATTTTGTTTCTCAACTTTCCACTGCTCCTATCTAGAACCTGGACTTATCTGGTTTAATTTTCTTGTCCTAAAGGCAGCTAGATGGTGTAGTGGATAGAGCATTGGGCTCCATGTCAGGAAGAGTTAAGCTGAAATCCCATATAAGGACGTGAATGTAGGCAAGAAGTACAATTAGATGAATACTATCTCTGGAGAGGTCTGTTTTGAATCCCGTTTCCATCTATACTTCTGCCTCTTCACTGTTATGTTCATGTGAATTTTTGTCCCAAGAAAGGAAGAGAAGGAGAATAGAGATGAATAAGCATTTATATGGTGCCTTCCTTGTGTCACTCATTGTGCTAAGTGCTTTTTACAATATTACTTCATTTCATCCTCACAATAAGCCTGTCATGTAGATGTATTTTAATCCTCATTTTACAACTGAAGAAAATGAGGCAAACAAAGTGTAAACCACTTGTCCTGGTTCACACAGTAATGTCCCTAGCACTTTAGCAAGTTGGACTCGATGACCTCTGATATCCTTTCCAGATCTAGATCTGTGATACTATGATCTATATGTTTCTATCTAAGGATGTTCTTTACAACAGTAGCATGAAACATCACATATATACAACATTACTGTTCCCATATAAGGAAAATAATCTGTCTGCCAAACCAATAGGTTATAGAAGAGATTCTAGTTCATTTTGGACTAGGTGGCTTTGTTTTCTATGTGCTTCCTCTAACTTCTTCTTCACTTGTCTTACAGGAATCAAGTCTGTCCATTGGCAAGTTCCTTTCTCTCAGGCTCTAATTATCTCCTTTCCCCTCCTCTCCCAGAACAACTTTTCTTATTCCCCTTTTCTTCTAAATTTTACAGGTACTTGACAGGTTCACTGGAAAGGGTATAGCAGACAAAAGTTGTCTACTTAGTAGTAAGAACTTCAAGAACACTAGGCCTTCAGTACCTGGACCATTTTAATGAGCATGATATCACTAGGACTAGAGAGAGGTCAACAGTTGGCCAACAATTGTGATCAGACTAGACAGACACCCCTTAGTATGAGTCAAGCCTACCACATTTATTGGTGCCTCAGGCCATTTCACCACCATGTTTATCCCTCTTCCTCTCCTTTTGTATTTCTCAATACCATCAACTTTTTCTTTTGCCCTAAAACTTTTTTGGCCTTGCTCTTCTGTCTCACATGACTTCTCCACGAATGCTATTCTCTTCCCACCTTCTCCCTAATCTGGCAGTGTTGCCTTTGGCCTTGTCAGTAAGTTTAGAAGTTTCATGACCTGACTATACTAAGAAAGGTTGGGCAAGCAAGCACAAGTGAGAAAGGCATGAGGAAAGTTTCCTCTTCCCTCTCCCATTTTGGCTTAGATCTGAAACTCAATTATAGCAATTTAATTTAATTTAATTTAACAAATAACTTTTAGGTGCCTATGATCCAAGTGATACTTTGCTACCTCTTGGTGGAAAGTGGCAGAAAGAAAGGAATACATTGATTTAGTTGAAAAGCAAATAGATTAATATATATGGTATATTTAAGCTTATAAATTAATACCATCTGCATGCAAAAAAATTATGACCATCAACTAGGCCTGACCCTAGACACAATTAAGTGGATGTTACCGCTACGTTCCACATCCTTTATCCCCCTTTTTCAACTCCATCCTACCTCACCCTACCCACCACACTTGTGTCTTCCTCAATCCTACCTCCAAACCTGTTCTAATTAAAGTCCTGGAACCAATTCATATTAAACTATTAAAAAAAAAAAAGATATGAAGTCATGTGTTACTACTTCCACTGGTTTGGTTTGGTTTAGTTTTTTGTATTTAAAAAATCAGTTTTAATCTAATGGAATAAAACTATTTAGATGGAATTTTACGTGTCAGTGAACCAGACATTTTGAATGTCAGGACAATTGTTGATGCTCTGAAAAGGAAGCTTTGTGATTTCTTGCCTTCTCTGCATGTAGATGAGGCTATCAATAGGTGTTTGTTTGATGTTTAATAGTGCTAATCTACTAAAGAAGTATTTGTCATGGTTCATAAAGCTAGCAACATTTAGTAATTATACTCAAGTTTGCTGATATTGGTCATTTTTATAAAATAATAATAACATGCATAATAAATGCATGGCCTCTACTAGTAAAGCAATTACAAATAAATGTCTTGATTAATTTTCAAAATTAATTTTCAAAACTATATAAAAATTCAATTGTAACGATGAGAATTTGACTGTCTCTACTTGCTTCTTTTTCTCCAAATTCACTTCTCATATACTCTACTGCAACTTGCCAAAAAAAAAAAAGGTACTCATTACTTCCAAGAGCATAGGGATTATTTGCCTGCTCCTAGGAATTGGGTACAGCTGACCACAGAAGCCAGAATGAAAATGACCTTTCCTCCCCACCCCCTTCCACAGCTGGCAGAGTAGCAAGAATTTATTTTAATCATAACTAATTCCAACTAATTTAGAATCTCATAGCTGACTGTATGTCCTATTATTTATCCCCTTAAAGACTAAATCTGCTTGAAGTGGCCATTTAGAAGCAAACAACTCAACAAGACCAAATTGAGCCTCCTCAGAAAAATAAACTTCTGTCCTGCAATTGACAGGCCTCACTTGGGAAAAAAATGTTTCTCTATATGTATACACTTTAAAGGAGTTGCATTGAAGAGCTTAAGGAAGTAGAGTTTTCCTTATGACTTCCATTTAAAAATACATTATAAAAGCTACTTGGTTTCTCTTTGCAGTTGCCAACTTTGAATAATCAATTGCCAGAGTCACAAAAGAGCTATAGCTGATTTAAAGTATTATGTAGAAATGTTTTCTTAGCAGTTTATGGAAGCTAGCACCAAGGTAAATAGCCACCATTGCTGAAAACATGCAGTGGCATCCTTTAAGCACACTACCAAATTGTAAATTCAACTCACTTCAAGGATGAATAGAGACCCATATATTCTAATATTATTTGATGTGTGAATATAACTTAGACTCATTTGGGTCAGATAGGGGTGAGTGGAGTTGGAGCATGAATATTTCCAGTTCTGTGACTAGATATTAGAACATGAACTCAAATCAACTTCAAGACATTCCCATCCCCCTTAACAACTTCTTTCTCATTTCATATGCTGTCTCTCTTTCAAATATCTCCCTTCTCTCAGTGATGTCATGCTTCTTCAAGTCTACGTACATAGGAGTCATTTTTGATGCTTTCTCTCTTCTTAACATCCAGTCAAAAACAAAGTCCAGTTATTTCATTGCATCATGGAAAAATAAATTCAGAGTTCAAAGTGACAATATAGATCAAGTAGGATCATAGGATCATAGAATGGGTTTGTAGACCTAGAGCCAGAGGAACAACATAGTCCATTGTGTCCAACCCTGGTTTTATCCAGGAGGAATCTAAGGCCTAGAGAAAATAAAAATTGCATGCAACATCAAACTGGAAGGAGGTGAGAGAGCTGACATTAAAACTTAGGTCATCAACTCTAAATCCTATACTCTCTAATATTCCATGCTGCCTCTTAATCAATGAATCAATAGTCATTTATTAATCATTTACTCTGAGTCAGATGTTGTGGTGATCATAGTATATACAAAGAAAATATAGAAAAAAAATTCCTTGTCCTCAAAAAGCTGATATTCTAAAGGGGAGACAACATATGCATAGTTATATCGAGACATTTACAAAGTACAGGAAAAGAAGCCTTAGAAAGTAAGGCATTTTTGGATTGTGTAGAGACCCAAGGAACAAGAAAATGCCTTCAAAATTTCTGTTGAATTTGACACTTCTTTCTATTCTTATCATCAGTCTACTTAAGGGTTTTATTTCTTCACCTTAGAGGCAGCTAAGTGTCCCAGTGGATAGGGTGCTGTACCTGGAGTCAGGAAGACCTGAGTTCAAATCCAGCTTCAGACAAACTTTCTAACTGTGTGATCCTGGGCAGGTCACTTACGTATGTTTGCCTCAGTTTCCTCATCTATAAAATAGAGTGTATCATAGCACATACCTTCCAGTGTTATTGTGAGGATCAAATGAGACCATAATTATAAAGGGCTTAGCACATTCCTTGATACATAGAAGGAATTGTATAAAAGTTAGATATTATTATTATTATTATTACTATTATTATTATTATTACTATTACTATTATTATTATTATTATTATTATTATTATTATTATTATTCACACTTGGATTCAGGCAATGGCATCCTTCATGATATTCCAGGCTCCAATCTCGGTCTAATACATTCCTTCATAAAACTACCAACTGGTCATTCTTAATGTCTCTATCATATACTATCATGGTCTTAGTAAAGAACTTATGATTACCTTTCTCCCCATTAAATGGCTTCAATCTACTTATCTAGTGTTATTTCTCAATTTCCTTCCACATAAGAGTTCTCAAATAGTTGACCACATCAATTGTGTCCCTCAGGAGTCTTCTCTTTTTCAGGGGGTTATTCTTCATGTTTTTCAACTGATTCTCATATAATTCTTCATATCCTCATTTCTTTCTTTTGGTTGAATCCCTCTCAGCTTACAAATTTCCTTCTAAAGTGTCCAGGCCTGAACATTCCAGATGATGTATTAAATGGGCAGAATGCAATGGAACTATAACTTCACTATTTGTATAAGCTATATGTCTCTTTATTTCTTTATTAATTATTTTAAGCATTCATTCATTTATTTTTAGTTTTCAGCATTTACTATTGTAAGATTTTGAATTTCAAATTCTCTTAACCATCCTCCCCTCCTCCCTCCCCAAGACAGTATGCAATGTGATACAAGCCACACATGTACAATCACATTACACAAACAAAAGAACAAAAGAAAAGAACCATGAGAAGGAGAAGAGAGAGACAGAGAGAGAGACAGACAGACAGACAGAGACAGAGACAGAGACAGAAACAGAGAAAGAGAGACAGAGAGAATAGTATGCTTCGATCTGCATTCAGATTCCATAGTTCTTTCTCCAGATGTGGACAGCATTTTCCATCGTGAATCTTTTGGAATAGTCTTTGATGATTGTATTGCTAAGAAGAGCTAAGTCTATCAAAGCTGGTCATAGCACAATGTTGCTGTTACTATGTACAATGTTCTCCTGGTTCTGCTCATTTGACTCAGCATCAGTTCATGCTAGTTTTTTCAGGTTTTTTCTGAAATCCACCTGCTCATCATTTCTTATAGAACAATAATATTCCATTGCATTCATATACCACAACTTGTTGAGCCATTCCCCAACTGATGAGCACCCCCTCAATTTCCAATTCTTTGCCACCTCAAAAAAAGCTGCCATAAATATTTTTGTACATGTGGGTCCTTTTCCCTTTTTCATGATCTCCTTGGGATACACACCTAGCAGTGGTATTGCAAAGGGTATGCACAGTTTTATATCCCTTTGGTTATAATTCAGATTGTTCTCCAGAAAGATTGGATCAGTTCACAACTCCACCAATAATGCATTGTTGTTCCAATTTTCCCACATTTTCTCCATTATTTGTCATTTTCTTTTTTCATCATATTAGCCAATCTGATACACCTATCAGTGTGGTAACTCAGGGTTGTTTTATCATCAATAGTGATTTAGAGCATTTTTTTTAATATGACTATAGATAAGGTGCGCATCTCTTAATGTAGCACATGTTCACATTAACTTTTTGGTTGCCACATCACCCCTCCCTTCTCCAATCTTGTTGTGCCTCTGTATTTTTCATGGCCTTTCAGAGTAAACTGACACTGGCTCACCAACATGAATGAATCAAAAAGTATTAGGCATTTGCTATGTTCTGAAGAAAACACTTAGAGTTGGGGATTGAAATACAAAAATCATGTATATATAGGCATCCCCTGACCTCAAGGAGATAACATTGAATAGAAGAGACAACACATCTAGGGGAATGTCAGACAGAGAATGGAGTTTTGGTCTGGGAAGTCATAAAAAATGGTGAACAGAACCACCTTGTTCATTAACATATCATTTTCCAGATGAAATAGTAGTGATCATTTGATTACAATTCTTAGTAAGAAGTAGAAAGAAGGTAGAAGTGAAAAGAATACACTTGGCATCAGGGAGGAAAACAGGGGAAGCAGAGTGAAGATGAGGATGCATAATGTAAGAGAGTGAAAAGTTAAGTGGCATGGCTCCTCCCAGATATGATCTCTGGTACCCTAAAATCAGATGTCAAGCATATGTTCTACACGCCGCATGCAACCCTCAACACTTGTGAGGACAATCAAACCAAATTTAAATGTAATTGGAAATATTATCAAATTAAATGAAAATCCAATAAAATATAAATCACATTTATATGTGGTTTTATAAGTCAATGTGTGGTCAACAGGAATTCTTATGTATGGTTTATTGGCCCCGGTTTCTATTTGAGTTTGATATCAGCACTCTGCAATGCCCAAGGATAGTTTTTGGTTGTGTTTTCTTTTGTTTATTTTTTTTAAATTTTATTAGTTTATTCTGATTTATCAACAATCACTTCCATATGCTTTTGAGTTTAAAATTTTTCTTCCCCTTCCTCCCCACCACCCTCCCCAAGACAGTGCACAATCTGATATAGGCTATACATTTACATTCCTATTAAACATATTTTCATATTAGTGATGGTGTAAGTAAAAATTAAATCCAATTGAAGTTGTAAGTAAAAGTTAAAACCAATAGGAGGAACCATCAGAAAGAGGAAACAAAGCTCAACAGAAGAGAAACAAAAGTGATAGCGATTCAACTTCCATAGTTATTTCTTTGGATATGGATAGCATTTTCCATCATGAGGCCTCTGGAGATGTCTTGGACCCGTGTAATGTTGAGACGGATTAAGTTTATCAATATTAGTCATCATACAGCGTGGCTGCTATTGTGCATAAAGTTCTCTTGGTTCTGTTCCCTTCACTCAGCATCAGACGATACAAGTCTTTCCAGGTTTTTCTGAAGTAAACCTGGTCATCATTTCTTACAGCACAACACTATTCCATTACATTCATATATTACAGCTTGCTCAGCCATTCCCCAGTTGATGGGCATCCTCTCAATTTCCAGTTCTTTGCCACCACAAAAAGAGCTGCTATGAATATTTTTGTACATGTGGGTCCCTTTCCCATCTGTATGATCTCTTTGGGATATAGCCCTAGCAGTGCTATTTGCTGGATGAAAGGGTATGCACATTTTTATAGCCCTTTGGGCATAGTTCCCAATTGTTCTCCAAAATGGTTGGATCATTTATCAATTCCACCAACAGTGCATTAGTGTTCCAATTTTGCCACATCTTCTCCAACATTTATCATTTTCCTGTTTTGTCATGTTGGCCATTCTGATAGGTGTGATGTGGTACCTCAGAGCTGTTTTGATTTGCATTTCTCTGATCAATAATGATTTAGAGCATTTTTTCATATGACTACAGATTGCTTTAATTTCTTCATCTGAGAACTGTCTGTTCATATCCTTTGACCGTTTATCAACTTGGGGAAGGCTTGTATTCTTATAAATTTTTCTTAATTCTCT